>NW_024582671.1:314591-317766 GCF_018398535.1 Haplochromis burtoni
TGGATGGATGGGTGGGTAGATGGTGGGTGGGTGGATGGTGGGTGGGTGGATGGTGGGTGATGACGAGGGTGAAATGTGTGGGACTGGGCTGAACTGTAAGCTGTGTTTTGTTCTTTAATGATAATGATTTGCTATCATGTGACTGAGTGAATCCACAAATCCTTTGATTTCATAGAAACAGTTCAAAGTGGAAACAGTCGTGTCATCTGCATGCAGGTGTTTCTGCACCTCCATCAGAGGCTCCGTGGCCGACTGAGCTGTAACAACCTGACAGGGTAACAGAGACCCCCCCCCCGCAGCAGTCTGATGCAGCTGCTCTCCTCCACCCCCTCCTCTCTGCTGGTCTGAGCGTTCATTAGTCTGCAGAGATACGAGCTGCAGCTAAGCAGTTAATGCAGCATCCGATCTGCCTGTTTGATTACCTGGGAATCCCGGAAGGCATCCATCAGCCGGTTATGAGCTTCATCTTCCGCCGCAGGCTCTGAGCAGCGCCACCGCTGCACTCATCGCCACGGTGACGACTTAAAGGATAGAAATGAAAAGAGAGGCGGGTTTTACTTCATCACGGCACGTCGTGTTGCCCGGGGAACGATGGCACGTCTGAAGTTATTCAGGGAGAGATCTGTCAGACGTTGAGCAGCGTGCTTCACGGGCCGGAATAATGTTTTCTCAGCCGATCAGACGGCCATTCATCACCAAACCTCCGCTCGCTGCTAAATATTCCACTCTGTCGGGGCCCATCCATCCTTCCTCTTATGTTTCCCCGTCGCACCGACACTGACGGAGCTGCTCTCCACACTTCTCTCCTCAATTAGTTCCAGATTTGATGCCGAGCATTTTTAAGAAAGTCAGCATGAACATCTGAAGCTGGAGTGTTCAGGTGAGCTGCAGTCGGTAACGCCTGAAGACGCTGCGCTTTGGTTTTGGTGCACACCGGATCGATTTCATGTAAGACAAAAAACATAAAGTGTTAGACATCCATATAAAAATAGAATTATTCACTTGTTTAAAACATCCTTTTCATACCTCGTAACATGATTGAATTTAAGGATTTAAATGATTTGATTATGTCAGGTGTGAGACATGTTGGTGAGATAATAAACCATCCATTCATTTTCCATTCGGCTGTTCACGCTCTGACTTACAACCAATTTACCATCACCCAGTACCCAGCATGCTCTTCTTTGGACTGTGGGAGAGGACCCTCGCTCACGGGGGGAGAACATCCACACAGAGCACGAGCCGGCTGCAGGATTTGTCAGGACGGTCCCGGAGCCACCACAGCACCGGCTCTCCCGGTGGAATAATGAGGTCGTGGTTTGTTCTCGAGCGCTGCGGAGCTGTAACGTCGGTGCTTCATTAAAGTAAAATAAATCTCACAGATTAAAACGATGACTCGATGAACGATGAATCCGATGACTCGGCCGCTGCTTACGTACCTCACTCGTGGATTCCTCACTGAAGCTCTTCCACTATCTCTCTGCATCTGCTGCGTCTCCAGGCCAAAGAGCAGAGATAGAGCAGACAGCAGCCTGTACAATCAGCTCGCTCACGCCTCTGATAAGCTACGAGGCTTAAAATGGGAGTCAAAGGAGTGGAACTGGGATGAAGTGATCCGGAGCGTCTCAGGGCAGGAGCACTTCCTGTTTGGACACGCGTTAAACTATCCTGACCTGTGATTCAGCGCCTCGTGCCGTTAATCTCAAGCAACAGATTCAGAGCTCAAAGAAGGAGATGAATCAATATAATCAATAAATGATTGAAATTTATGTCCGTCGAGGAATTGTTGTGTAATAAACCACGAGAAGGAGGCAGAGGCGTGTCGGTGAGCTCATCACGCCGCTGACAACGCCTGCTCGTCCAGAGAGACGGTGCTGAGCGCAGGGCGGGGCCGGTGTGATGTCAGCAGAGCTGTGGGATAAAGGTTCACTTTATTCTGTCATCGACCCCTCTGACCCTGTGAAGGCTCCGGCTCCACCTCGCAGCGCGGTGACATTTAAAGAAGCTCTGATATCACCATAGAGCGCTTCACTGTCTTTGTTCGCCGTGCCCGGCGCTCATCCACCTGCCTACACTCGCGTTTCCAGTCTGAATCAGACTCATTTCCCAGTAACACACGAATGTTTCTGGGCGCTGTAATCAGCGAAGCTCTGACACAAACCGTCCTGACTGAAGCGTAGCAGCAGGTGAAGCGTCCTGCTGACGCCTAACAGCCGGGGCCAGTCGCCGCTGACCCGCTGCTGCTGAGCCCATCGGCACTAGAAATACTAGTTAGTTAAATATTATTTTGTTAATGTATAATAACACTTTTACCCACAGCTACAGCTCTGAGAGACGCCCTTTAATTTTGGAATAGACCTTAAATAAAGTGAATAGCTGTGATAAATCTGACTAAACTAATAAATGAGGTCAAATAAAAGGAGCTGAAAGTGAAAAATGAAGCCAAACCACAGAACTAAAAATCTAAGTAAAATAAAATATCAGCTAATTACATCAAAATGTTAAATATTCAATAATTAATTAAAAATAAACTGAATATTATAAAACAAAAAAACCCAAAGTAAAATAAAACAGGAACGGCTGAATAAAGTTCATTAAAACACTGATGAAGATGACGTGAACATGAGATGCTGACAGACGCCGTCCCGAGGCCCAGCACAGTTTTCCTTTCTGATGTGCTCAGACATGTTTGTGGATCACAGAAACACGGATCGATCCTGGTTATCAGGGCGTCCCGTGGAAGAAAAACACCATCCAAGTTTGAGGGTTTCTGAGCGCTGCCGACTCTCTGCCCTCCTGCAGTGGCACAAATTTCCAACAAATAGATTAGAAATAATTAGATAAGGAATAATTAGATTAGGAATAATTCTAGCAAATTATGTAGATCCAATTAAAGCGGGATAAACCTGCAGCTACTGGAGTGGAGCAGCTGCCTCAGTGGAGATCCAGCATTAATGAAACAGCAGAAATCACTTAAAGACGGAGTCTCCACGTGAGCCCGGAAACCTGCGCTCACAAAGAAAGAAGTCGGAGTCACAGAAACACGAACGCTGACAAACCTCACAGGAAAAATCCACAGTTCACACAGAGCAGCCAAAGCAAGTGTTCAGACCGTCGTCAGCTCCTCTCAGGGTCAACTCACAGACTCACGTCAATGAACCGTTTGGACTCCTCG
>NW_024582671.1:318574-319779 GCF_018398535.1 Haplochromis burtoni
ACACACACACACAGATAGTGTTGTGTAGACGTTGTGTTTTATCTGTGATGTTTTATTTTTGCTCGTTAATGGAACAAAAAGCTTAAACCTGCAGAGCTGAAGCTGCAGTTCCTGTAGCGTCCAGCAGAGGCTCCAGCAGTGTGTGAGTGCCCATAGACTCCTGTGTTAAAGTCAGCCTGTTTTGGTCTCCGTGCATCAGCTCCCCTTCATAGCAGGAGCCCAGAGAGCTGTGATAAAGCTGCAGTGACCTCAGCAGCGTCCTCGTCGTTACTGTGTACACGTGGACGTCTGAAGCGTGTTACCGTGAAGCCTCCGTCCAGTCTGATGTATGACACTCACTCATAATTTCCCCGAGCGCCGTCTGCCACGGACAACATCCCGTCTGCACAATATGAAGCCAATTTTAGCAGGAATGAAAAGAGGATGGGATTTTCAGTGTGAGCACGCCGTCCCGAATTGATCCCTTCGCTCAAACAGCAGTAAATGTCAGCGAGGAGCCGCAGCTCCAACTACAATATTTAATAATTTTATTTATTTTATATCAGCCGAGCTGTGGGCCATCTGTCACTGTGCCACAAAGAGAGAGCACGTGGAGCAAAGGCCTGAGCATGAGTCACGTATCCAGTCGCCTCTGAGGTGGAGCAGCACGCCGAGAAGAAACCAGGGTACAAAAAAGCCTGTAAAATAAGAAATTAGCTCCGTAGTAAAACCTGAGGATTAATTAAAGCAATTACAGTCAAACGACTCGACTAAAAGAAGAACAGCTGGAGGTGAAACTGCCTGAAGGCCAAAGGTTCCAGCGCTCCACACAGCTCAGTGCCTGCCATCACCTGGACCGTCTGAGCATGCTCAGTGAGGGCCAGGCTGCTGCGTGCTGAGGGGATCAGCGCTGTCACTCTCAGACACTAAACACTGAACCTGACCAGCTGGTTTCTGGTGACCGGCTCTAACCAGCAGCTCTGAGACGCCGGAGCTTTCCACGGTCCCCAGAGTGGGTGACGCCGCGTTTAAGGCAGCGTGGAGCCTCTGAGACGAGCTGGTGTCGGCATTCAGCTGCTTCCAGGGATCGAACCTCCCACACGAGCCTCCTTACCCACTGACTGTGGACCAGCTCTTTATAAAAGAGTCTTAACATAAATGATTACCCAATAATCATATTTTATTGTTCTACTTGTTGCCATGTTTTTAGCTTCTCTCTCTCTCTC
>NW_024582671.1:319885-351041 GCF_018398535.1 Haplochromis burtoni
CACACACACACACACACACACACACACACACACACACACCTTTAACTATTAAAATATTCTAGTGCAGCCGAGGTGTTTTAAGACTTCCAGGTAAATCCTGGAAGTGTCTGTAAGGAGAGCCCATGGAGGAGTTACAGGGGAGGTGTAAGTGGGTATTGAAGTGTGTGCTTCCATAAACTCAGCAGGTCTTTGGTCAGAAAGCTTTTCCTCACACTTCTATGGGATCAGACACCGCTATCGCCACCTGGTGGCTTCAGGTAGAACTTCGGTCTGAGGCGCTGCCGCTTCAGCTTCATTTTTCTGATCTGGCAGCTACGTCCGTGCTTTGTATCGTCTCTGGAAGACGCTGAACCTGAACCAGCGTATGTGTCCCAGAAACACCAACAGCTAAAGCAGCTGCTGAAGAGGAGCTCACCTGAACTCACCTGAACCCCGTCAGCCTCACTGCTGGATGTGAGTGCAGCTGTGGACCTGAGGGCAGGTCGCACCTCAGTGAGTTTCGGGGACAGCTGACAGACACGCAGTGAGCATGTGCAGCAGGCGTGAAACAGGTGTTTGGACTGACGGTAAGCAGCAGCGGTCTGTGATTGGTTGCTTTTGCAGGAATACTTCAGCTTCCCTCTGAAGGGTAGACAGATGCTCGCTGAGGAGCGTTCCCGTCAGCCTGACTGTGGCGATTTGGCCGCTTCAGGGCGGAGCTTTATTACTGCTTTATTACTGGGAATTCACAGGAAGTCAGTGAAGCTCACCAAAATAAAAGCTCATTTTAGACGACAAAGATGTCTCAGTTTTTCACACTTCGGTTGAGTCGTTTAAATAGAAGCTGTTTGTCTCTGAGGAGCAGACCGAAGCCGGCCGGCTCTTCTCACACTGATGGAACTGAAACGATTGGTCAGTCGTAACAGGGCGTAGTTCTGTCAGCAGGTTCACTCAGTGCCTGCTGACTGAGCTGCTTGGCTGGCTTTAGCACAGGCAGGTGCAGCTCACCTGGATAGACGGTGTATTGACGGCTCTGCAGGCCTGCTTCTCTTGTGATGTGAAACAGGTGTGTGCACGTCAGTATAAATGTAATCCAGTATTTTAGCAGTCTGTACTCTGAGTCGGTGTGAGAATACTCGGTCTGAAGTTCGCTGCGTTTCTGTAAAAACCTGGAGGTGAGAGCAGTCTGTGGTCTGTGTTTTTGTTCCTGTTGGTTTACTGAGTTTAGTAAAACAGTTTTTCCTCCCTGTTTGTCACAAAATTTAAAAGGGGAAACCAAATCCCATCTGTGAGAGAGCAACACAATCAGATAGAGACAACCCGGACGCCCGCAGAGAGCTCCAGATGTTCCTCTCATGTAAACAACAGCTTTACCATCGACCCATTTTCTCTTTTTGGCACCCCGGCGCGTTCCCACGAGACGAGGAAGAGGGGAGGGAGGAGGCTGCGAGTGGAGGGATACTCCACGGAGCCGACGCCGCTCGACAGACTTTGAAGGGATGAAGCCTCGGGAGGAAGGAGAAGGCCTCGGCTCTTTCCCCGGAGCCGCTGAAATAAGCCGATCACAGGGAGAGGCGGGACAACGGGCTGCTCTGTTTTACAGACATCAGTCGTCTCACACGCAGCCACGGTATTTATGGAAATCAGGTCTGAAAAATCAGGTCTCAATTTCATGTCACATGACGGTGTGAACGCCAGTGTAACGCTCGCCTTCCTCAGTGTTGCATTATGGGTTGTTTGCAGGCTGTTTGCAGGATTTTATAGTATCTCATCAAACACACACACACTGCCTGTGAAGTCATCTACAAATGCTGTTATTACACAAAGTATATTCAAACGTTAACTGTGACGCCTCTCCCTGCACTGATCACATGTGTGCGAGCGTCTCACGCAGTCAGCCTCTGACCACGGACGCAGCGAGGCCTGGCTTTAAATTGAAGACCACCACTATTATTATTATTATTATAATTACCATTATTGTTATTGTTATAGTCATACAGGTTTTTTAAAATGGGTCAGAAAATACTCTGAATTTCAATTAAATGTAAAAATATATAGCTGCATGTAAAGAAGTGTCTCCATGGAAACGATATTCAGCCCGAGCCTGTTCCTGTAAACAGCCGTCCCATTGGCTTAGAGTGAGTCTGGTTTAGTAACACACGTTTGTAAGAACGTTCCCACACGTATCAGTACATGAGGCTCTGGAGTACCCCAGCGGCTGATGTTAGATCCCTGCTAGAGCCTCGTGTTTGAAGCGAACATGTTCCTGAAAACACTCCGTGTTGTAAACGCGGTTTTTAAGCTCCACTGATCGCAGCGTGAAAGCGTTCTGCTTTCTGCTCACGTGTCGTACAGCAGGCGCTCCCAGAGGTTATCAGCAGAGCCACCAGCACAGAGGCAAAAAACAAAGGCCGCTTGTATCTGTGATGTGAGGAGAAACCACGGCGACAGGTGTGGTCGCCAAGGTGATGCAGGCTTGTGCAGATTTGCAAAGTTCTGATTAAAGACGAGGCCGAAGAAGCTTCTGGACTTTTGTTTCATCCAAGGGATCATGAGATCCTGTCAGGTGACGTGTCACACATGCATCACACACATTCAATTCAATTCAATAAAACTTTATTGATCCTGAAGGTTGACCCCGAAGGAAATTAGGTTAGGGCTGCCGACCTTTGCCAGCGCCGACTTACCCTTCTGACCATACATACATTACACAACCATCACATGGGGAAGACAGGTCAGAGAGGTATAACAATGGAAAATGCACCACATGAGGAAAGATAAGGAGAAAAAAATAACTCCCCCCAGACTGAGCTCCAGCAGGGAGATCAGTTTGAGAACAGAAAAACACCTCTGCACATGAAACACTCTAAATACACCAAAGAAACACATGACAAGCAGCAGGGGGGGTAAAGGTGAGAGACAGCCGAATTAGACAGCACATCCGGGCCTGCGTGCGCTGGTCTCCTTGATCCACCGTCAGCATCGGAAGGGGATAAGCGTCGAAGGCGTTTGGAAAGGGAGGGGGGATGAGTGTGTGCATATCAGTGTATATGTATATGTGTGCGTGTCCAGAGTTCAGCTGACACAGTGTCCTTCGCCCTGCCAGGCTAAGTAAACAGTCTTCCAGCCAACCCAGGTGGCCTTGTAGGGAATGGGAAGGAACAGGGTGTTGTTGTTCGGCTCCAGCCTTGAGCCCACAGCTGGCGCCGAGAGGGTCTCCTCATGAAGTGATGGTGGTTTTTACTTTAGTGCGAACAGCTCATATGAATTTCAAAGCAGTTCTACGGTCCAACACTGGTCTCTCAATCTCCCGTTGGAGAGCCGCGAGCTTTCTATGATGTTATCAAACTTGCGTTCCGTGATGTTGTCGTTCTTTTTGCTCAAAGAGCAGGTTCTGAGAACTCACGACCGCAGTGCACTTCCCCAAGATGTGATCGAATTTGCGCTCAGAGGTGTTATTCGAGCGAGCCCCTCCAGATGTAATCCAGTTTTTCACTCAGAGGTCTTGTTCTGAGTGTTCACGGCAGCCGTAGCCTCTCCAAGATCTTCTCCGTGCTGACTCAATGAGCCCATTTTGAGAAACTGACGCCTCTCCCATTGTTCCAATCCCAGCGGGCAGCCTTGTGGGGGTTTGAACAGCCGGTTCCGCTTCCTTAATTCTTCGATAAGTCAGGGCCAAGCCAGCTCCGATCAGCCAGAACCCTGTTACCATGGTTCCGAATAGGTAGATATCTTCAGCACTCAGGCTCACCCGAGCCCGAACTTCTCGTTGAGAAAGGGGTGTTGATTGCATTTAGGGACCAGTTGATCAAATCCATAATTCTCTTTTAGGTTTTAGAGAACAGACTGTGAGAGAGTGTTCAGGGAAAGTAATACAAAAAACACGAGACGAGACAAGGACATAAGAGGCTAAGCAGGGAAGCTAAGGGAGAGGAGGAGGAGGAGAAAAGTGCGACCACCTTCGTCAAGAGCAAGAGTGGTCGCACGCACACACAGGCACGCGCACACATGTAGCACGCACACACACACGCTGCGTGTGTGCGTGTGCAGGTGTAGTTAATGTGTGCGTGTGTTTGTGTTTCCGAGCCGCGGGGCTCGTTCTTCTCTCTGGCAGTTATTGTAGCAAATTCAGTGTCAATTGATGAGCTCCCCGGGGTGGACGGGTCCACAGAGGGGCTGTTTGGCTGCGCTCGCGGCCCCCGAGCTGTTTATTTCTCCCCACTCATCAACAGAAGCACCGGGAGGAAGTAATAACGGAGGGGGAGGAGGAGGGAGAACAAAGGAGAGGAAGGGCTGTAAAATATGAAGATGAGAAAGGAGGAGATTAGTTTTGCTCTTGGAGACGAGATGAAGAGTTTGACCTCGGTGGAGTCGCCCGTTCGTGGCCGTTAGCTTCAGCGCGTGCTGCAGCTCGGACGCTGCTTTAAAAAGCGCTCGGACAGTAACGCGTCAGCGTCTGCCTTACGTTCGCTGACGCGTGACGTGTGTCAAAGTGGACGTGGCCTGAAACGTGAGGAGCTGCGCCTCTGTGGCTTCCACCGCTCGCTCCGTCTCCCCATTCATCATCTCTAATGAGGCAGAGCGCGCTCAGAGAGACTGAAATATCTCCCTCAGCGGTGGGAGCCACAGTCCTCGCACCGTCCTCCTCCACCCGTCATATATGATGCATCTGCCCCGAGCAAGGCCTCATGGGAAATCTAAGCTGAGAAATGCCTCTTAGTGCTTGAATACATGCGATGTAGTTTCTTCTGTCAAACAAAGAAACTGTGGGCTGCTCGGGCCTGTGTTTAAGCAGGTAAACAGCCAATGAGAGCAGAGCCACGGTCACACACACAAGCTCGTGTTTTAATGTCAGAGATGCTTTCTGTTGCCAGTGTGTGCCTCAAACAGCCTGCGGGCTCATTTCTGTCCAAGGTTGTACTTAAGTCTGACGTCATCAGCCGTCGTCTTCGGTTCCCAAACTCAAAGAAACACTGACATCACTGAGAGATTCTCTCATCCAATAAAATGATCAGTGTGGCTGCTCTCACAGGTGTTCCAATAACCTTAAACATCTGGGCACAGAGAAGAGGTTAGCAGTTAGCTGAGCTAGTTTCCATCTGCAGATCATACACGCTGATGTGACTGAGGGATTGATCCAACTGTGAGCACAGACGAAAACCAGCAGCGACGTTTGCAGGGTTACTGAGTGGAGCTAAACAATGCCCATAATAATGTGCTACGGTTAGATATACATGATGGAAAGACTTTAGCGCAGTGAAGGTGGAGGATGAGCGTTGACTTTTTTCCACTCAGTAAAAGTATACGGGAGGTCCTGATGGGCGGAGCCAACTGACATCACACTGCAGGGACAGCAGCAGGTTCAAGCTTCAGCTTTTATTCTCATATACAGACAAACAGTGTAGCAGCGTTCACCTGGAATGAAATCGCTCGCTTTACATGAACATACAGAAAGTGTACAGGTATATTAAGAAAGAAAATAATAATAAAATAATAAAGTAATAAATATTAAGAGAATTAAAACTATTTTTGGTATTTACAGGTTGTGCAAAACTTGTGCAGTTAGGATTTAAAATGGTTTAAAGTGGCAGTGGGTGGAGTCCAGTAACTGTAGTGAGTGTGTGCAGCCTGATGGCTTGTGGGTAGAAGCCATGTCTTGATGCGTGCTCAGTCATCCAGGTAAGTAAATCTGGACGTTTTCAGTTACGTGTTGTTTGTGCCGACACAGAAGGAAAATATGAATGTTCGTGATGTTCCTCGTGGGGACGCAGCAGCGCCACAGCGCTTGTGTGGGCGTGTCCAGGTGTGATTGTGGAAACGAAGAGTCTGAAAAGTTCCTCAAAGTTTGGAGGAAAAGGTACAGCAGCATGTTTTAGCTGATTAAACAGGATCACATACTCATTTCTAGGCCAGATGTTTGTCAGATGTTTGTTGATAACCAGCATTAAATTTACCTGTAGGAGATGTTCCTGCTAAACCGAGCAGACGGCTTCCATCTGACAGCGTCTGAATCAGATAAAGGTTATCAGGAAGGAGAACGAGGACGCCTCCAGCAGAGCGACGCCGTGAGCTGAGAGGACTTCCTGCTGCTCCCCTGTGCTCGCTTCAGTCTCCATCAGACTGGACGTTACGATGGTTAAATCCTTCTGAGAGGGGAGACCTGGACTAAACTAAAGCTCGCTCGTGTCACTTCCTGTCGTCTCCTCTGAACGTGACTCAAAGCGACTTACTTTGTGACATGTGGTTAAAACCACTCAGCAGAGGTGAGGAGGCACTGAGCATGCTCTGTCAGCGGGGAGGGCCGAGGAGAGGGAGGGCCGAGGAGAGGCCAGGCCTCAGCCATCTGAGGAGGTTGTCGCTACCCGATCCGTACCGGAAACCCAATGTTGGCAAAGAGAGGAAGTGACATAAGATTTGTGCATGCAGGGTACGGATCGGGTAGCGACAGGGTCTCTGGGAGAAGACCGCCAAGCCCGTCCAGTCGTCACACACATTTAAAACGTGACGAGGACTCATTGATGACCGCTGAGCCGTCTCCTCTGACTGACGTGTTTGGAGGCTGCTTCAGCAGGACGACCCCGGTCCATCACCCACTCACGCTGTCACTTTTCATTAACGGCCACGGGGGCGTGTTTGAGCGCCGTGAAGCTTCACGACCGCCACGAGCTCTGATTCCAAATTACAGAGGGGACAGCATGATTGATGACTTGTTGGTGGTGATTAGATGGCTGAAAACTGTCTGCACTGCAGGCTGAACAGTCAGGAAGCATCGCGCTGAGAGTTACTTTCCTGCCGACGAGCCCGATTACAGAGGAGAGGGTCGACCATCGAGCTGTGAGAGTACAGATGCTCTTCCAGGCTCCACGCAGCATCGCTGCCTGCTAACAGGCTAATTACGTTTACAAATTATTATTAATGTTTACTAAAGTCAGGCGTTTGTGATCTGACACACGTTTATGTTCTTTATGTGTTTTTGATGGTTCAGACATACAATACATACAATTGCTGTCATGGCAATAGTGAGACAGATCACACTAAGCATCCACGTCATCCTTACAAACCAGTTTTTAACCAATGAATCAAAAGATGAATTATGTCAAGAGACTCACAAAGACTGTACATAAAAGATGGACCACCCAGTGGTCGCGGTCTTGTTGTGAAGACTCAGTGTTAGCGTGTAGACATCTGCCATGTTGGTTTCTTTAGAGCCAGAACTCAGTTTAGCTAAGTTATCAGCTGATCACACCGATCCCTGCTCCTCAGTAACATCCTGATAACATCCTCGAACTTCACCTCACAGCAGCCATATTGCTGGTCACGTGATGTCATTAAAAATGCTCCAACAGCACCAACACGGCCCAGTTAGCTGAGGTGAAGCCTAGCTAGCAGCTACAGCAGTGTCACCATCAGCCTGTCAGTCAAAGAGGCCACGCCTCTAATAATGCAAACAGATGAGGTATGAACACCCCGCAGGTGTTACGAAGGGGACTTTGTATCAGGCTGTAAACGTGCTCATTAGCTTAACATGTGACTGAGTCACTGCTGGACATTAAAGCATCACAGCTGTTGGTCCATCAGACCTTCACTGTGTCGGTTAAATGTGATGATCAACCTCCTCCCTTTCACGCCAAACGTGAGCCCAGAATAGGAGCAGCAGGAGCGGGCCGTGTTTTAATTATTTCAGCCCTCAGCACCTGAGCAACTCCTCTCCTATGGGGAATGTTCTGATTCCGGTTTTGGTGCCTCCACATGAATTTTTCACAGTTCAATCTCACAGATGCTTGTTGTGACACAGCAGAAAGGCCTCGCACTCACAGAGAGTATCTGATGAGTCTGACAGCAGGCTGCAGTCCTACGCTGACACCGCCGAGACAAAAATACACCATCGCATTCACCACTCGTCTCGCTTCACCCAATTAAAGTCGGGTTCCTTGTAGCTTTGTGGTATCCATGGTAACTGTGCAGTCTCCACCTACGTTATAGAGAACCCGGGAAACAGGAAGTCACGCAAAACATCATTTATTGGGCGAAAAGCTGATTCATTGATGCTCTTTTAATAGTTTCATGTCTGAGAAGGACGTCTGTGGTTTGGAAACTTTTAGCTTTGACAAAAACATGAATTCCTGCAGCTTTTTTAATGATTTCAGCTGAATGCTCCCGAATGCTTTCAGTCTGAATGAGCAGAAACACTGAAATTAGCCACCTGCAGCATTTTGCTGTAAAATTAGAGGTCAACAAGCCAAGAATCAGCTGAACCTGGGAACATACATCCCACTGCTGCACAGCTCCAGGACACTGGGAGCTGTGGTTTCAGACAAGACGTGACTTAATGCAGCTGTGAGGTCATTTGTAGTATCTGTGATTGTATTTATGTATTTAAAGCACTGCAGGTGGTTTTTAATCAGACTGGCTTTTGACCCTTTGTTCGGTCAGACGGAGGCTGAAACACACGACAGTAGTCGAGCACCTTCCTCCCTCAGCTGTGATCAGACGCTCTCTGAGATTTACTGCCTGGTTTCTTTTCTGATTGGCTGCTTTGTCTCGTTCTTCACGCCTCCTGTCAGCTGACGGCCTCAGCGCCACAGGTCGCTGTAAATTACTCACAGCGAAGCTGTTTGGGGCTGACGCGTTCAGAAATATAGAAAACGGACGGTTTCATCATATGACGAGCTTCAGACCAAAGAAGATGAATGAAACCTGAAAGCCAATCGAACGTGGGAGCGGATCTGCAGTTTCAGGAGGAAAAACGGCAGATTAGTTTTCAGGTTTGGAAGCACTGTGCTGTTACGGCGGGTCATCGTTCCACAGCTTTGCAATGACTCTTGGACTCTTGTTGTGTTTCTGTGAGCATGCCTCGCCCATGGATGATGGATTGTGGGACAAACTGGGTGAAACTTCTCTTGTTCTAGTTCTTTACGACCAAAACCTTCAACACAACATCTGACAGCACGATGACCATGACTGCTTAGTTCTCATGTCATCCGTCAGTTGTGTCTGTGAGCAGAAACACTGACAAAAGCTGGATCTGCTGAGCTGCAGACGGAGTTTGGATGAACTGAGACTCAACCTGACACCAGGGACGTTTTTGTGGCGTTTGCATATTAGCTAACAACTTGTTAGTGCTCAGTCATTAACCGATGAGTTAACAGTTTCAGGAAGTGACATCATGGGAGTTGCATCCATGTTTGCATCCATGCTGATACATTCTTTTCTAGTTGTGTTGAAAAATGGTGAGAGAAGAAGTCGATTCCAGAAACGGCTGTACCTAACGGACCAATCACAGCTGTTGGAGGATTTTGGAGGGTTCATGATTACGACGCACTCACAGCTTAAAGCCTAGCCTTTCATAATTTTGTTACCTGATTTTTGTTTCTGAGGAAAGATTTGATCCACATATGAGGACATTAGTTTTACATTCTGATAGCACAGTGGCAGTATGACGTCCTCGTGTGGATTCAGGCCCTTGTAGAGCAAAATTTAGTATTTTGGTCTAAATAACCCAAAATGTGACGTCCACACATGTGGGCGGCAGGTCCTAGGAGGTTAAATGATCAGGCCTCATAGATACGCTGAGGATCATCTGCATATCAGTGAACGTGTATGCACAGTGGGGGGAGGAGCCTATCCCAGCTGTCATAGTGTGAGAGGTGGGGCGCACCCTGGACAGTCGTTGCAGTGCCACCACATGGAGACAGGCAGCTTTCACACTCATGATGAGCCAGTCTTGTGTCCCAGCTCTTCACCAGCTGAGATCGGTGGCGTGTTTCAGCCGGCGTGTTCGAGGGTTTCTCCTTCATCTGCTGCTTCCTGTCAGACGCTAATTCAAAGCCACCATTGTCACACTTTCTTCCTGTGAGACATCAGAGTTTGGACGTGCTGTAAATTGTCACCAAACGCTCTGAGGTGCAGTATGCTAATGCGCCCGACCCCGGGTCGACCGCTGCCGCCGCTGCCTTGGCTAATAAGCTCTTTCTGAGCGTGCTCACAAACACAGCACTTTCATATGGCCGGAGTGGAAAACGCCTCTGATGATGATGAAAGCGTCTCAGCCTCTTTCTGATTCATCCTCTCTCAAAGCAAGCTGTTTATATCTCATGTGATCAAACACGCTGAAATATGCATGATGTTTCTGCACGCGTCTGCGTTTCTACGGAGACTTTTTAATCACGTGGTTTCGAGGCGGAGGTCTGAGCTGTGTCAGCGTCTCAAACATGGTTTGTTTCTGCTGTGTGATGACGGTCAGGAGCTGAGGGCCGCTGCAGGTTTGCTGAAGCGTGTCGCTGAGGAGCCACTCGCTGTTTGGATCCATACTGGGCTGTTGCAGTTTGGTTTCTATGGATTCGTTGTTGATTCAGTTCCTGTTGGTATCAGGCAGCAGACTCGCAGTCATGTGACTCAACCAACAGAAGCGTCATGGCCGCAGCTCGCGATGACGCAGCGACGGTGACATCACCCGCTGACTTCGAGCGTTTTCAGGGTCTGACTGTCACTCACAAGTTCTTACCCAATGAGCATGCCCGGATAATCCTCTGTTGTAAGTGTTTGCAGAGGTCAGAGGTCAGAGACTCGTGTAGATTCAGCCGTCGCCATCTGGTGGCCTTCAGATGCAAAGACGTTTACGGCACTTCTGCGCTGGCTGCATTTTTCTGAACCACTGCGTCCGTGTTTTTGACCATCAGTGGCTTCATCGTGTCTAAGTCAGTTTTGTTGCCATGGTTACAGGTTCAAAATGGCGGCGTCTTCACTGTCTAACAGCAGTGGGAAACATTTTCAGATTCATGCACTGATCTTCACAGTAAATATGAAAACTGTCCTTCAGATTAGATCAGGTCCGCACAGAGCTCGTCCGTCCTCTTCCTCCGCTTCCTGTCTCGTCTCTTCCTGCTTCGCCATGTTTCCACGTCACAGTGTCAGCTCGGCAGTGTTTGTGAGACTTTCTCGTCCCGAGTAGCGCCCAGCTTCCTCTCAAAGTCAGAGCTCTTTTTCTGTGTTTCCTGTTCAGAGCGACATCAGAGGAAGTTTAAAGATTAGCATCGGTCTCTGCTCGGCGTCCCACGCAGGCCTTCGCTCCTCTGCCTCGCATTTATTTGAAGTCTGTTTTTTAGCTGGGAAGATAAAGGGTGGGACGTGAGGTCAGGGGTCCTCAGGGGAGCAGCGATCCTGTTTCTGTGTGTGGTGCACTGACGGTGGCATTTACAGCTCCTACAAAGACATAAAAGTCTCCGTCACACCTGACGTCCAAAGCCACTTCCTGCTTTTTTTAAACTGATGGTACTCATTGTTGGACAGAAGGAGGAGCGGCTAATGAGCCGAGCTGACCCAGAGCCACCTGTTGTCCCTGATCAGGTGGACTGTGAGGAGGCCGAAGGCTGCAGGTCCCTGTTTCATTTGCTTTAGACTCTGTACTTTTCAAAAATAAAACATATATTCTTTCTAGAAATTAATAACTGATCACTAATTACCACAAGCAACACGCTGAGAGGAGGCGGGCTGGTCACATGCTACTGAGCTGCTAATTAGCAGCTTAAGTCAATCTACAGCTCGCTGCTACTGCTCGAACATCCTCGACTGTTCGTCCTGACACGTTTAGCCTCCGGAGGCTTCGACAGGATGGGGCCCAGTCCTCCTGATCCTGACAGACCGGATCATTCTCTGGTGACTCTTTCAGGATTTGAAGGGACATTTTTCTGCTTTCAGCCACTTGAAACCTTTTCAGGCCAGCAGGAAGTCTCTGTAGTGTTTAAAATGTCATGTGACATCTGTGCAGCTGACGTTCAGACACCAGGTTTGTGCTGAAGTGACCTCACATCAGTTTACCTGCTGCCATGGTCACGAGCTGGGTCTGGACCGGTCTGTTGGGTTTATCAGTTTAAATCAGATCACAACATCCGTCACCTCCGCTTCTGCTGCTGCTGTGAGTATGTGGAGGCGTTTCTGTGGCGTCAGATTAAATCAGATGAAATTCTTCGATGATTAAACACAGAAACATGGTTTCATGTCTAACCCTGTTTTTAAAAAGTCATGTAGCTGAAACCGCTGCGCCCGCGACAGAGCGCCGCGCTCCTCTGCAGAACTGAGAGCTGTGACGGCTGCGCGGAGTCGGCGCCTGAATACCAAACGCCAAATGTTTAATTCATTTGTTGAATAAAATGTGGAGCTGCGGCAGCTCTCCTCCTCCTCCTCCTCCTCCTCCTCCTCCGCTCGCTGCACGGCAGCAGCTGAATGTGAGATGAGGCGTCGAGGCCGAAGCTTCAAACAGACTCCCGCCCGCTCGCCTTCTTCTTTACCCTCGTCTTCATGAAGCCCAGAAGGAACGTCACACACGACTGCTGAAGACCTCTGACAGAGTAAAAGTAGTCGAATACACTGAAGTATTTATCTCCGTTAATTAAGGAAATAAAATCACAGTCATTGAAAAGTCAAAATTAAGGAAAAAATATATTTTCATAAAAATCAAAACAAAGTTTCAAAAAAGTTTACTGTAAGTGAAAATCAGTAACAATTAATTATTAACACTGAGATAAAAGTGAAGACGAAAGTTTCACATCTGAGAAAAAGTTATTGAGAAAAAATGTAAAAAAAAAAATGTCAAAGAATATTTTAAAATTTATTAGAAAAAAATAATTGAGAAAAAGTTAAAAAGAAATTGAGAAAAAGGCCAAAATTGGTGAAAAAGGTAAAAATGTTAAATAATGAAGCTTCTTCTTGTGTGAAAGTGTTTACATGGCACCAAATCACAGCAGCAGTTTCCACAGTACAAGCAGATGACCCCTATGAGCAAGCACCAGGCGACAGTGGGAAGGAAAAACTCCCTTGTAACAGGAAGAAGCCTCGGGCACGTTGTGGAAAGCCCAACGTGTTTTGTGTAGATGTGAGAGGACAGCGTCACCGAGAGCAGCCTGGATTCGCTCTAACCTTTGTGCTCAGTCACAGACGTCTGTGACCCTGAGGTCACGCAGCCTCGGGAATGAGTCTCACCTGTGTGTCAGCTGTCAATCACAAAGCTCCAAAGGTGAGCCTAAGCTCCACTACGGCGTCTCCGAGCTGCACGCAAGCCAGCTCCCTGTATTTCTGGCCGAGTCGCCACACTCTGGATTTTAACGCTTCCTGGAATCCAGATATTCTCGTGATAACATAACCTTCACAGCTTTGCTCGTAAACAGGCAGTCAAACAAGTTCTGTAAGCCTGAGGTTAAACTCCGCCCACACATGGACACGTGGAAGCAGCCGTGATGAATACAGCAGCGTTATTACACAGGACGCATGTTCAGGGCTTCATCCTTCACGTGTCGTTCCTCGTTGTGTCTGTAGTTCCGTGTTTGGCTCCATCCGTCGTCCTCTGGGATCTTCTGTCTGCAGGACTGAAGTGTTCCAGCGTGAAACTGAAAGCTCACTCACGCTGCTCTTCAGCTTCATGTTTGATTTAATAGTTTGGAATAAAAACATGGAGCACAAATAAAACTGAGCTCAGGAATCTTCCTTGAAGTGCACACCTGTGCGCTCGATGTCCGCTCTCTGTCTTCTTCTTTTGTGCTGGTTCTTGAGCAGCTGTTTCTGTATGAAAGATGGGCGTAACCTCTGTGATGTCATACACTCGAGACTGGATCGAGTGTATGACATCACTCTCATCGCCTTTTTGATTCTTGAAGCCGGACGGGCCAAGCAGTGGATACACCTGTAAGCCCACAGGATTCCTATTGGCTGGTGATTTCTCAGCCACTAACCAATGAGCATGCAACGCTCCGTTCTGCGGGAGACGATGACAAAATGTTTCATTCAGCATGTCTATCCTAACCCAACCAATCACAGCAGATGGCCCCGCCCCTCCCTGAGCCTGGTTCTGCTGGAGGTTTCTTCCTGTTAAAAGGGAGTTTTTCCTTCCCACTGTCGCCAAAGTGCTGCTCATAGGGGGTCATGTGATTGTTGGGTTTTTCTCTGTGTGTATTATTGCAGGTCGACCTAACAATATAAATAGGGGTGGGGTTTTTATAATTGATTTATCGATTAAAATCGATTCATTAAAATCCTGAATCGATTTTTTTAATATAAATTTATTTTGCCCGAAATGCCAGAATCTCTGGTGACACCTCACAAAATTTCAAGAACCACCAAACAGCTAAGACAGTAAATGAGAGCAGTTACAGGGATTCTGCACAAAGACGTAAACACACAGGCGACCCGCGGATCAGAATCAGTGAGATGTCGCCTTTCTCACGGTCGGGGCTGAAAGCCGACAGCTCGCTGATCCTGATGTGTCGGCTGGTCGCGCTTTGTGTTCACGCCCTTTATGCGCCGATTCTAAAGCTGTTCGTTTCCAAACAATATTGACCGAACCAGCAGCAAAAGAAGATCCAAACTACGCTTCACATAAACATCGTCATGGATTCACTCTGACTTTTACTGTTTTGCTTCCACCAGGATAAAATCACACTTCATGCACAGCTCTCTCTCTCTCTCTGTTTTCTGCATTATTCGCTTGCTTGTTACGCACAAGTCTGCCGTTGTTTACAGGCTGTCAGCCGACGTTTTTTTTTTCGATTTATATACTTCCGAAAAGAAAACCTCATTTCTGCCGTTCAATACTGAACAAATTTAAACTTTTTAAAATTATGCAAAATGCAAAACGCTGTGTCTCTAATAAAACCGCTGTAACTTCAGAGGTGATGTTCATATGCTGATTAATGGTTTTCTTTCGTTTTTGATCGACTGCAGAATATTTTTATAAAATCCCAGGAAAGGAAAATCTCCTTCATGTGTTTCTGTTTTATCTTCAGCTACTTTGACACAAAGGCCTTTGCTGTGATGCTCACACCTTTGATAAAGTCTTGCATGTGTCAGCTTCCTTTTTATAGATACAAAAATATGTAAATGTGCTGATCTGAATGATAATATTTCTGACTGTCAAAATTTCCCAGATTCAAATCGAATTGAATTGAATTAAATCGAATCGATTCGGGACCTTGTGAATCGGAATTGAATCGATTCTAGAAATCAGTGACGACACCCAGCCCTAAATATAAAGCACCTTGAGGCGACTGTTATTGTGATTTGGTGCTGTATGAATAAAATTTTATTGAATTGACTTGCGTACGACCTGAAACCACCTGCGCCTACAAACAGGAAGCCTCCCAAAGACTTCTATAGGACCAGAAAGCTTTGTCAACGGCAGGTATCGCCCCCTGGTGGCTGTCAAAGAAAATGCAGGTGTGAGGTCCCTGAATGTGACTATAACTAACATCAGACTCAGACAAACTACTGAAGGGAAAGTAAATATGTTTTCATTGTTTAATGTGAAATTATTGCCAGTGTGGTGAACGTCTCACATTTTATCTTACACAGCTGCTAAAGCTGATTATTGATGACTCCTGGTGGTCACAGTGACGAGGTCATCCGTGATTTATTTACCTCTGAGATCACATCAGTACTGAACACCTGTGTCTCGTCTCAGCTGATGAAATGCTGCTAATGAGCGACTGTCATTTGTTTCATGGTTCGCTGCTCGGTCGCTCGGGTGAGCTGAAACGGTGGAACAAACGTAAGATCTGAAGCTTTCCTGACGGCGTGGCGAGGAGAAGAAGAGCTCCGGCTGAGTGTTTCTCTGTCAGTGACATTTATTGAAGGCAGCCTGCAGCTCTGACACTGTTAAGGCGACTGTGCGCGGAGATGTCGGCGGTTTCGTGAAATGTCAGGAGAGCAGAGTCCTCCTTCTTCTTCTGCACTTTCGTCCTCTCAGACTTTAACCTTTAGGACGAGCTCGGGGCCAAACCTCTAATAACGCTGTTTCTGAAAGGTTAAAGCCATTGCCGATAAAACGGATAAATTATACTTTTTAAGGCTGCTGCAGTTCAGGAAGCTGATGACTCTGAGTTAATTGTGCCCTTTGTTTTGTCTGCTCAGGTGGAATCTGTATCGCTCAGTCCCTGAAGATCCCTCACGACCACAAACCCTCCGACTTCGATAAAATCATCCGCCAGCTGCTGGACACTCGGTACGCCAGGGCGGTCATCCTGTTCGCCTCCGATGAAGACATCAGGTAATAACCCTGCTGAGGTAACGTGCAAAAGTTAAATACGTGACCTGAATCATCGTCTTCAGCTCAGGATGAGAGAAAACGTCAGGACTGTGTTAGTGCCAGCAAACACAATGCTACGTTTTTCCTTTGCTATATTTAATGTATTCCGATGGATTTTTATTGGATGCTCAGCACATCAGGACTCTTCCAGCCGTACCCTCCATCCACTGAGAGGAAGTAAAAATGTTTGGGATAATGAGCACGACCCTGAGGCAGGAGCTCCTGCAGCTGACCCGGGACACGCTGGAGAGGTTACGTCTCTCGGCTGGTTTGGGAACGCCTCGGTGTTCCTCGATGAGCTGGCGGGCGATTAGACTGCCGCCCCGTGACGTGAGCCGTGTTCACGAGTACCCACCATAAAATACTGAGGTTAACATCAGGCTGAGGAAAACTCGACATCAGTCAGACACTCTGGAAAAGTTCGGTGTCTGCAGACTTCTGTTCCCCTGCGTTTCCACAGTCTTCTTCACTCACTCTCCACCTCTGACTCAGCGTCTCCGTTGATCAGTCGCTCAGATGGAGCTCGTAGTCTTCAGCAGCAGCTTTAGGAAAGCCTGAACTAATCAGATAAGGTCCTGTAGATGCAGCAGGTTGGTGGGTAATGACAGGTTAGGCTCTCTAGTGACCCTGTTGGTCCAGGACATAAACCTCTGCAGGTAAACTGATGTGGAAGCTAAAGTGTGGGTGGGGTCTGTGACTGCTTTCTCACGCAGGGGCATCCTGAACGCCAGTAAGCGAGCGGACCAAGTGGGTCATTTCCTGTGGATCGGCTCCGACAGCTGGGGCGCCAAAAACAGTCCCATCCAGCACCTGGAGGACGCCGCGGTGGGAGCCATCACCATCCTGCCGAAGAGGGCCACCATCAGCGGTAAGTCCCTCGCCGCTTATGGTTTCACGTTGCTCGTCTTTATGAGAATATGTGAGTGTAAAGTTCATCAGCTCGCTGCTACATGAAGGAAAGGAGAACTTGGTTTTCTGTCCTCGCCGCTCGCTCTTTTTCCTCCACGTCTGCCTGACTAAGCAGAACTTCAGAAAACTCAATCGCGTCGGGAACGCTCGTCGTCTCGCGTTTCTGGGTTTGCAGTGACACCAGATTGCTCAGGACTCTTTTGATGATGAATATTTTGTCGTCATTATTCTGCTTCTATCAGCACGGAGAGCTTTACTAAAGACCTCTGCTGCTCTTACTTCCTGTCAGACGAATAAAGTTTCACTGCGGCCTGAAAGTCGTGAAAACGTTCTCTGTAATGATTTTAAAGACATGACGACAAACGTGTTGATGCAGAGCTGCAGTCCAAAGACGTTCATACTTTTCACTTTTATAGAAAGTTTCAAATGTGTTGTGTTGGCATAAAAATGATTTCACTTCCTGTATTTCCTCTGATGTCACAGCGATGATCTTTTTTAAGCCCAATAAAGTCGCCGTCTGCAGGAGTCGGCTGAGGCTGGCTGTAGTTACTCTGTCGCAGTTTGAATTGTTTTATTCTGTCAGTTTGAGACGCTAATAAAAAGTCTCAGGTTTGATGTACACGGACACGCCGCTCACAGTTAACCTTAAACACCGTATCCAAGGACACGTTTGCTTTTACTCTCCACAGTTTGATTAATTAAAGCTGAATGAAACCTTTAAGCAGACGGTTTGTTTGAGATATAATTAGTGTCACTGAGTCAAAACTAAAACATGTTTGTGTTTCTGTGACTCGCAGGTCACAAAGCGAACTTATTTTGAAAATCCCGACCTCTTCCTTTGTGCCAGAGTGTTTTTCTGAACTCTCTTCAGAGGTGTGACACGCAGAGAAGCGCCGCCATCGTAACCACGCTGAAACCGCAGATCAGAGGAAACGTAACGAGACCGCGGCCGACCTCCTCATCGGCGCTGATGACAGCGTTTAGATTACAGCGCGCGTCGCAACTACAGACGGCGGCGAGCGCGGCTGTCGTGTCAAACACAGATGGTGACGGGGATATACGGCGGCGGGTTGTGGTGCCACTTCAACGCTCTGACTTCAAATAAAGCCTGAGCTCTTTGTTCTTTTGTTCTCGCTGCACTAATACTTCTGTCAGGAGGCGAACGGAAGCAGCGTTTCTGCTCGCGTAACGTCGCTCTGACCTTTTTTCTGCTGCCAAACACGAGCCGAGCAGACTCGGGCTGTCACCTCGGATCTGACGGGAGGTGCTGCGCTCATAAATTCTGCGCTCTGATGACTGATTTATGGAAATGGGGGTTTTCTGAGCATAAAGGCACTCGCAGAGAGCACTGCAGCGTAACGAGGGGCGGGGTGAGTCAGGTTTAAGGGCATCAGACCCATTACACCAGAGGGCACGCCGCGAGGAGCAGGAAGAGACGGGGTGATGGGGAGAAATTTAGCTTTATGATGAGAGTCACAGCCAGATTAACCTTCTGCACAAACCTCATCAGCGGCTGCCTGTGAAGTGTGCTCTGAGAGCAGCGTTTACATCACCCGCTGAGCCTGTGTGTTCGGGCTGAGCTCTGAGGACGACTCAGCCTCACCAATAATACTCAAACTCCGGAGATTATGACTCTCAAAGTCCTTCTACAAGTCTCAGAGCTGGCTTCATTGTTATACTGCGACATTAACTCCAAACGGAGGCATGCAGGCCAGCGTGCATGGATGGACGGTGACGTGTTCACCCTCTCCGGGTTATCCGGGGCTCCGTCAGAATCGGTCCTTTTGTGAGGGCTCGCGCTGGCAGACAGTAAGTCGGGCACTAAGGTCCCGGCAGGGCGTTGAGGTGCAGAGCTCTCGGAGCAGCCAGGCGGCAGAGGGCGCATGCTTCACTGACCTCTTGTCTTTGTTTTTTGCGGATGATTCAATCCTGGTTTCATCGAGCGCTGACCTCCAACTCGTGGCTGGCTCGCAGCTGAGTGGGAATCGGCTGAGGCGGCGGCGGCTCTCGGCTGGAAAAGGCTGGTTTTTGTGTCAGCGATGAGTTTCTGCCTCAAGTGGAAGAGTCTACGTGTCTGAGGGTCGGGAACAGATGGGGTCATCTGATCCCACCTGCACACTGGTGAGCGTCGACTTACTGATCGGCACGCCTGCCCTCACCTGCGGCCCGTGAATAACGCCTCAGTGTGAGGAGCGCCGTCACTCAGGGGGAGTTTAGAGTAGATGCTGCTCCTCTGCATTGAAGGAGACGGCTGCAGGGAGATGCAGGAGGTGCTGAGGAGAGGGAGGTCTGGGCGTCTCAGTTGGACGCGTTGATGCTGCTTCAGGTCCAGCTGCACAGACGTGTAGATCATGGCGTCGCTGCCCGTCTGTTCTCGTCTGTCCTTGGCTCACAGACGGTTTCCTGCCGTCTGTGAGCGACTGAAACATTTAAGAAACGACGTGCTTGTTCCTGTTTCTGTGCTCTGATAGGTTACGTCTGCATGATTTTAACGCAGGCCTCTGTCCGACATATAGACTTGTCCAGACAAATGTGTGCAGTGACAGGAGCCGTCCTCATTTATGCAGACATCGCTTTGCTGCGCACGCTGTCCCTCTGCGGCCTTCCCTGTCACACTGGCTGATATCGCATACATGTTAAAGACACTGAGGCTGATTATGAATAAATCAAGACCTCATTTCAAATCTGCAGCCAAGTCTGTGTTTCGGATCCCGGACGGAGGAGGTCAGCTTGGCTTTGATTTATTGTCTTTTCAGGTCTGAGAAAATAAATCCAGCTATTTTCATGTGAAACGTGGCGCTGCGAGCCTGAACGCAGCCCTGCTTACTGTGCCCGATAATTGCTGAGACTGAACCCAAGAGAGGAAGCGAGACAGAGGGGGGGTGTGGAGAAGAAAAGGTTTTAGTGAAAACACGTCGGGAACAAAGGCGAAGCAGAAGAGAAAGTTGAAGATGGGGTAGAATTAAGCTGCAGGCTGTGAAGTTTCCCCGTGACAGAAGATGCCTGCTGAGTCTGCTTCTCCAGCCGGGATGGATCCACTTCCCAAACTCAGTTACAGCTTCTAATCCACAAATCTGAGCCTTTTAATGTCACACTGGAAAACTGGCCAAGCCGCCGAGTCTGCAAAAATCTGCAGGTGACGCATTCAGTGTTTCCCACCTGAACAGGTAAAGTTCAGTTCTTATTGCTGTGAACTGACAATTGGGCCTGTTCGCCACCAGACCGTCACTTGGATGTCTGGATCTCAGCAGGGAGGCGGAGTCACGGACAGGAAACGGAGGCTTCAGGGAGTCACTGAACCGAGGAGGCATGAAGCAGCTCTGTGCAGTCCAGGAGACAGAGGTCTAACTGCAAGAGAGGAAATGAAGCAGCGAGGAGCCTCCCTCCAACTCCTCCACCTCCTCCACCCTCCCACTGCTCTCCAGCTCCAGCCTCTTTGTTTGAAGAGCTGCCGGCTCCAGCGTGCCCATGTGTGCGCCAGAGAGAGGAGGATGCGGATTTTAATCTGACTCCATGTTTAAAACATGATCAGCATCCGCCAAGACGGATGTCCTCCCTCACACCGCCAAACGCAGGAAATAACTGCGAGCGCAGCGTCACACAAATGGCGCTTTTGTTGTGATTTGGCGCTATATAAATAAAATTGAATTGAAAACAGAGGCAGGTGTAATATTTGATCAATCAATACTGCAAAGATGAAGTAACTAACACAGAACACGAAGTAAAAGAGCTGTGACGATGCACTTTACAACAGATTTTAGTCTCCGAGTGTCATCATGGCTGAGCTGTTACGTGCATGGTTTTTAGTGTTTAGAGACGGCGATCTTATTTTAGAGATACCTGGGACGCCTCATTATTAGAGGTCCTAATCAGACGCCTGAAACGCCTTCAAGCCTCCCTTTGATGTGGAGGAGCAGCAGCTCTTCTCTGAGCACCTCTCGCCCTCTCTAAAGGAGAGGCCAGCCTCCCTCAGAAGCAAACTCACTCTTCTATCCAAGATCTCGTTTTCTGTGAAGATATCAAACATCCAGAAAAATCAAGTCAAGCCAGTGGTACAGTACACAGTGAAGCGAGCCCGCGGTGCTATGACAGACAATAACACAGGACTACATAAAGAGCAAGTGTGCAAAAGCTGCAAAAACACAAAGACGGTGCAGCAGAAACGTGCAACAACCGAGAACCCGACCACAGCATCACCAGCACTGACAAGAGCTCCTCTGTTCCTACAGAAATAACTCATGTGCATGCTAAAAGTTATTATATCCATATTAAGTGATCCTGACTGCACTGCACGCTGTTGAGATTAAGCAGGAACTATAATGTGAGTGGGTTGAGCCCAGGACAGCACAGCCTGACTCTGCAGGGACTGGTCCCACTGCAGGCCGAGTCTGTGGCTGCGCTGCCTCCGTGTCTGTTTCCTGGACTCCTCAGTCAGCGGGATGCTCTGTGGCAGCCCGTCACAGCCCATTCCTGCGGCTTTGCTCGCAGACGAAACACTAATCTGACAAACGGCAAAGAGATGGGAGGAGGAGATGTTTAGCCGCTGACACTGATCAGGCTAAGCATCCTTTCTCCTGCTTCACACCAACGTTCGTCTCCAGTCTCTCCACCCACCACACCACCCGCCTGCTGCATTTAGAGAAAATATCCACCTTTTGAATGAAACGTTATTATCTGTGTTGCACATGGATATGCATGTGCTAAGACATGCTTTTGTTATTGCAAATGCTCGTCTGGATGCTGCTCATCATGATTTCGTCCCACCAACACTGAAATGAAAGTCAGTTCAGCTGCTACTTTGTTTTACTGGATCTGATGGGAAACACTGGAGCAGCGGTCAGCAGCTTCCCACCGAGGATGTGGAAACCAGGCCGTGTCTCGCAGTCAGGCTGTAATTGTCCCAACCCACAAATCGACCTGCTTCATGGAGGATTTGGTGGATGGAGCCTCTTGTTGTTGAAAGCAGCTCCACTGACGCCTGCAGTCAGTCTGGTTGTGCCGTGTGCTCTGCCCTCCACCTCTCACGCCGCTGCTTTCCTTTCACATTAAGGATTAGTCTTATCTTAAATAAGGGCATTAAACTACTTTTTCCAATTGTTTTTCCCACTCGAGGCGCGGCTAAGTAAGGGCGCTAATTGTCATTTCTCTGTTGCCCCGGCAGCGGTTTTGGCGGCGACTCAAGCCGCTGGCACCCTGTTTTCATTTAGGCCATTAGAGCTGGAGCTTGGCTGCAGAGGGAGCTGTGGCCTCGGCTTGTTTGTCTTCTTTGTGCTTTCTGGATGATTTTGTGCACTAACAGCACACTTGTTGTTGTTCATGTGAGATTACAGAAGACTGAGCCCAGAGAAGAAATGCACGCTGCTGCAGGGAGGCGTGCGCATCAGCACCGAGCCTCTGCGGAGCACCAAATACTACAAATACCACACGCTGACGTCGTTTAACCAGACACACAAAGACAAAGATGTTTCAGCTGAGAGGATTTTATGAGCTGACAGCGAGCCCGGAGGACACAGCGTCAGAATCCCAGCTCCTGATTGGTCAGTGAGCTTGGGCTCAGAGGCGGGGTTGGAACTTCCTGTTCTGTGTGTTTTTCTGAATATGGATTTCTGGATTTTTACTTCTCTGCATCCCTTTATCGTCTCAGAGTTTGTTCCCTCTGGCTTCACTTCCTGTTTTATTGTGAAGTTTAGATCTTTGTGTGATTGTTTTGCGTCTTGCGGTGTTATTTGCTGCCCTCAGCAGCGTCTGACAGGCGCCATTAACTGCTGTGTTTGTAGTTATTGTCTCAGGTCCTCCGGCCTTCATCGCTTGGGGGGTCTGGCTTGTTTCCCAGCATCCGTCTTCCCTCCTGTTAGATGCCGTTGAATGACACGTGTCTAACTCCCCCACAGGACCTGGTTTCCTTGCAGCGTCGTGGCTCCGCTGCAGAGACTTCTCTGAGTTTTCATGCGTCAGGTTTTGGTTCTCTTTTCAGGCCTTGATCCAAACTCCAAAATCTGCGTATTTGAGGTTAAAAGCAAATAATTTCAAATGTCATCTCTACTTAATTATGAAGTCAGTGTTAGTCTGTATTGGTTTCTGCTTTGCTTTTATGTCCCTGTTTTATTTTGAAGGTTACTTCCTGTGTGGAGTTCTGTTTGAGTTCGTCCTGTCTTGCTCTTTGATTGACTTCACCGTAGCTTTGTCTTCCTGTGTCTCAGCCCTCGTTTCTTTTCGCACCTGATCAGCTTCTTTAGTTTCAGTCTGAACTTTCCCCATAAAGACGACGTTTCGTGACCTCGCTGTACCCAGTGAAGCTCCTCAGTATGTAACAAAGACGCGGTTCGATGGCCGTTACGATAGTTTCTGGGTTGTTCCGACCGGGTGTCCACAGACCGCCTGCCTGGAATATGACAGAAGCCTCTCAGTTCAGACCTCCTGGTCGGATGTCGAGGGTTAAAGCGTTCACGTCTTTGCTCCTGCACAAGAAATACATGCTTGGAAAATTTTAAAGAGGAAGGGCAGCAGAAAACACAGACTGCAGTTCACACACGGCGAGTGCGTGACGTTCAATATTCATGGATCCAAATGACCACAGACTGTAGATAAAAAATGGCAGGAACCAGCCTGCTGACTAAGTAACATCCAGAATACAAAGATGCACCTGTCCATGGTCCGAGATCAGCAGCAGGCTCCGCCTCCTGGAGTGACACCGTCTGAGCCGCACGCACACGCTGATGGCCGCTTCGTGTGGTTTTACCTGCGAGAGGACAGGTGTGACACACCGAAGTGTTCAGGCCGACGGGGTTCCTGCTGATCCTTGTGCCTCGTGGCAGGTGAGCGCAATGGAGGAGTCAGAGGGGCGTGGTTAAAAAGCTGTATTATTTGTGTGGCAGAGAGTGAGCGTGTGCAGTGGACACAGTCCGGCTCAATGTTGTCCAATCGATGGCTCCGCAGCAGCGAGTCAGACTCCCTCCTGGCTCTCCTGCATGTGCTGTTGCTACGTGATGCCTGAGAGGAAGCGCAGCAGCGCAGGACTGTCAGCAACAGTGATCCTGTTATTAGCGGCGTAGTTGGGGTCCGAGCTTCTCGTTTAAACACGAAGCAGCGCTGAAACACCAAAGCTGCAGTTCCTCTAATGTCCACTAGGGCTCAGGAAGTCTCACCTGACTCACCTTTTAGGTGAGCTGCAGGTTTTGGAGCTTGGTTTTTCAGATCCGAGAGTTTTGCTGCTGCTTTACCTGCACAGGTGCCTTTAGCTCGAACGTGACTCGGTCGTACCAGGGACGTCCAGGTCGGGTAAGAAACGCCCGCGTGTCTGCTGCAGGCTGCTTCACATCGTTTGATAAAATTATCCAAAAAGTCCAAAACTCAGGAAAGAAACGCTGACCTGGAGCTGTTTACCGAGTGCGCGGCACAAATGAGCTCCTGCAGTTTCTCATACATTTAAATGAGCTTCAGCCGGACCCCTGTGTGCAGCAGCGCCCCCTGGTGTGTGGAGACCACCGCCTGCAGCATGCGTACAGGCTGCTCATTAACCCGCTCTCAGGCCCGTGCTGGAGAACTGCTGAGCAAACTGATGTTAAAATATGGCATAAATGTGCATGTGTTAGCTGCTCGCTGCACTCCTCGCTCTTTCCGGTTTCCAGAAACAAACTCCCAGAAAACATCTGCCCGACCTGCCGAGCACACGAGGCAGACGTGGCGAGGGAGAAAGTCTGAGTCTAATGATGCGTTTGAGGGAGCATTTATCTGATTTTTCCTTGATTTCATAAGCGCCGCATCAGCGTCTCTGTTACAGCGACGTGTGTTTGAGGGTCTGAGTGCTGCTTTGTTTCGATGTCAAAAACAAAACGAGCCATAAAAAAGGAAAAAGCAGCGTGACTCAGTCACGCCAGCGACTGTAAATTGGTGGGATGACGCGTCACGCAGCCGGACACGCCGTACATCGAGCTGTCAGTGAAGTCTGTGACCCAGAAAATCTGAACAAGAGCAACAACAACAAATCTCTGAAGCGTCTCCCCGTGTGTCCGACACCGCGGTGCTGCTGTCAGACTGACGGACCGAAGCAAAATCAGGCGAATTCTCAGGCAGCTTCTGTTAACATCTCTCCTCTCACCAGTAAATCCCGCCTCCAGCATCTCCTCATTTCCTGTTTTGCTTCTCAGTTTCTTATTTGAAGCACAAACTTCTGAATCCTTTCTGTTTACATTCATTATTCATCGTTTCAACAATGGAAAAGCAGACTTCTTGAAATAGACGGCACAGCTGTCCCTCTGCAGCTCGCAGAGACTCCAAGTGCCTGTCAGTCAGATACCCTGAGAGTCGCCATCACGGCTGTCCTACTTTGAGCTTCCAGGCTCAAAGCTTCAGTCGCAGCGAGGAGAAAATCCTCCATCCGTCACAGTGTGCAGACGCAGGACTTCAAGTGATTTCACTGACTGATGCTGGACGTCTGCAGAGCTGCAGAGAGCGCGTCCACATCCAGGCCCACGGGAGAAAAACTCGCTTTCCTGGACGCTCTGTGCAGGCACGCTCGTGTTCGGCGACCCCTAGTGGCCAAAAATATGAAACCAAAACGTACAACTGATCCCAGAGAGCCGAGCTCCGATCACCTGGCTCAGGTGTGTTTACTTTCGTTATCTGCCGAAAGAGTCACATGATGTGTGAAACCACGAACTGCTGCAGTCATGCAGAAACGAGCAGGCATGGGGACGGTATGGCGCAGATACGGTGTCACGGTGCGTTCACGCCGAACGCGACCAGAGCGTCAGGTTTACATGTCAATGGAGGAGCGCGACGAAGCGAAACCTCAGAAGCAGATCTGCGTCGCGAAAACGCTTTTCTGCCTGATCCGCGCGACCAAGTAGGGCGACTGACACGTTTGAAGCGCGAAGTAAAATATGCGCTGCAGTTTTTGTGTTGCATTTTGTGCATTTGCGCTTATCGCGTCTACCGCTCGAGTTGGAAAAATCTGAACTCCCAGCGCCAAGTCGCGCCACAACAACCAATCAGGAGCCTGGTGACGTGATGCTCTGACCTAGGTCAAAGGGGCGGGTCCAGCCAAAGCCCTTCATTCTAGCAGTCAGTAGTTTTCTGACGAGGCAGCAGCTTCTCCCTGAGGCTCTTCCACTGTAAGCCTCTGTAAATACTTATGTTTTATATATTTATATTTAATGTTTTCATTTTAATATTATTTCAAATACATCTTTGTAATGACTAATGTGTAAGTCTGATTCTGTTGTGTCAGGATGGCCTCACAGCCCGCCTCACAGACCTGCAGAGGTCACGACCCTAATCCCAGGCTGTCAGGAATTATTACAATGAATGCGTCACCTGCCAAGGACGTCTGAGCGGTATTGGTGACGGACGGCGAGCGCGGAGTGAAGGCGGCTCTTATGGGAAGCAGGAGATGATTAAGTGCACTTTTTTAGATAAAGGACTCGTCTCCTTATCACTCCGTTTCCGGTGAGTGTCGGGCTGTGAGCGGTGGAGACAAAGCCACCAGCAGAGAGACGAATGAAATCTGACTCCACTGGTCTGCAGACGTTTTACCCCGTTGCATATCTTAGTGTTAGCATGCATGCGTCACAGGAAACGCCAGCTTGTCTGCAAACACGCAGCAGCTGTTCACTACGTCGAGAAACTAAAAACACGGGTGCTAAAAAAAAGCTTTGCCTTCAAAGTAAGTGTTGCACCTTTTGAAATGTATTGTTGAAGCATCGATGAACAGCTTTTACTTTGAAGGTGCCTGTGTATGCGTTATCCCGTTTCTCCACCGCTTGGCTCACGGCTAGCGATGGTTAGCGACATGTCGCCGTCTTCGGTGCACATGGTCAGTGCCACGCCCTCTCAGCCTCCAGGAGCGTGGAGTGCATTCCGCACCTGCCCACGTTGTGTTGTTGTGTGTTGTTGTGTGTTGTTGTGTGTTGTTGTGTGTTGTTGTGGCGCGCTCTCATCGGAAGAATTCCAGCAGCAGATGCACGAACAGGTCGCACGCATGGATGATAAACGTGCTGCCAGCTTCCTGTCACAGCACCTGTTGTGATGTCAGGTGGTTGTTATTCGGATTATTTTGTCAGTATATGAATAAAATTCTGTTTTTGACCCGTTTCTTGTTTTTCAGTGATAATCTCTTAATTTGCTTATGCGATTAGAAACCTACGCACCACCCTCCTCGGCTCTCGGGGCCTTTGTGATTCGTGCAAAGGTTACACGGTTGGAGCTATTTCTGGTGATCCGCAGCTCCGTTTCTATTCATCCCGGTGGAATTCCCTTCCCTGCCAGGAATGTTATTACCATATGTGAGGGTTTTGTTGTTGCTGCGGTCTTGGCGTGTGTTCGGGCAGCGTTACACAACGTTGTGAGCTCTTTAAACTGGCAGGAAGTTGTGGAAAGAATCTTTGACGGGTACTTTCTTTATCTACATTAGCTCCATCCTGAGCTGTCGAGTTGTTCCTGTTGTTTTCCTCGACAGCAGCAGAATGAAGTGTTTCCTGAAGAACTCCCCTCTGACAGCACTTTAGATGGATTACATAAAGGCCTGATTAAAATGCAGCGCAGATGAGCAGATAAACACTCACATACATTAGGAAACACGTCCTGTTTGCTCTGAGTCTTCGTGCTCGAGTGCTCCGGGCTGTCGCCGCCTAATGAATCAACCTCTGTTTTGTTTTCCGACCTGCTGCCGGATGTCTTTCAGGGTTCGATGCCTACTTCACTTCGCGGACTCTGGAGAACAACAGGAGGAACGTGTGGTTTGCCGAGTACTGGGAGGAGAACTTCAACTGCAAACTGATGAGCTCCTCCAAGAAGGACGAGAGCAGCAGGAAGTGCACAGGTGAGCGCTGGCGCCGTTTGTTTACTGCAGGTGTGTGTGGATACACAATAAATGAAACCACACCCACCCGGGACAGGTGGAGAGCAGCCAGTCCCCATTACTCGTTTGTTTGTTGGAGGCTCCATTTTCACTTCTTCTGTGCGACAGCAGGTCTGGACCCTCATCCGTCACCGCGCGGTCACAGATGCTGGGTTTAGCTACCCGCTGATTTTTATTTCTAACGCCGTGTACAATTGTTGTGAAAATGTCTCGGGAGGGTTCGGAGACTCGCCCACTCGTTTTACAAAGCTCCCACGTGGGGTTGATCCCACCACGTGTCTGATTTTAGAACAGAAAGCACGACTAATGAAGCAGCCGCAGATCTGAGAGTTACTCCTCGTTTTGTGTTCCGGCTTTGGGTGGAAGAACTGAAGCAGAGCGCTGGCTGATGGTGAGAGCTTCGAGGTAAAGCTGGAGAATCAGCCTCACGCAGCAGATCGTCAGAGTATCCGAGTCATTCACGGGACAGACAGCGAACGTTCCTGGGTTTGTGTTATTTTCCACAGATTTGATTGGTCAGTAAGTGGTTATTTCGTAGCTGGCAATCTCTGGAAGGTTAGGTCATGCTTGTTTTGGAACGTTAAAGCTGGCGTTCCCACGGCGTTCCCACAGAACCGCAGCAGTAAAGTGCTACAGCACAGCCTCTCACACCTGTGCAGGTCCTGGTGCAAACACACTGTAGTCTGATGAAGCTTGGAGCATGTGCACGCACACATTTATAGGTGTGAGGGTGTTGGAATAAGGATGGATGGTGACTGCAGGAGGACCTGGCACTATATACATGTAGCACATAGATTTGGATAATTCAAGTAAACAGTATGTAGGGCTCACTGTGGCCCAGGTGAGGTGGCGGCGTGAGGGACCGGCGTGGCGGTCTGTGGAGACGTGGTTGTGGCGTACATGAAGGTAAAGGTGTGCAGAGATCAGAGAGCCGGGGCGATACGGTAGATGAAAGCAGGAGTAAGACGAGTGAAGAGACCCACCGACATCGAGGCTAACGCTGCGTACCTCGGGAACAGCGTGGGTGTGTCTCGCTACTGGGCCGTGCCGTGATTGGACTCCTTAATCTGATGAACTCTGTCGCTCATCGACTCGTAGCTTTTCTCTGGGGAAGCTTTGCTGCGTCTGCAATGCTAACCAGCACCTCAGGAGCCGCTCTGGACCACGATCGATAACGCCTCGCCGACAGTGACCCGGTATGATGGTGCGAGCAGGCCCTGAACGCTAATGAACCCGTTCTATTAGGCGTATTGATCGCAGCCTCGGGAGAACACATTATCTTGTCTGACTTACTTTTCTTCCCCTCTCCGCCTCGTTGCGTTCCTGTTTCATTTCCCGCTCTGCTGATATTTAAAGAACTACACAAACACTCACAGACGAACGTTCACTTAATCTGCTGCTCGCCGCCACACTGACTGTCACACGCGCTCGGATCTCGCCGCCACACTGACTGTCACACGCGCTCGGATCAGCTCCAGAACTGAACCTCCGCTCGCAGGCGGGGACCGCCTCCCGGCCGAGACCATCCACTCCTGTCACATGACTCCGACAGGAACACTACACCAACACGGGAGCGTCACTTCCTGTATGTGACCACGTCAGAGAGGACGAGCTGCTGGTGTGTGTGAGTCTGTCTGTGAGTCTGTGTGAGTCTGTCTGTGTGTGTGTGTGAGTCTGTGTGTGTCTCTATGTGTGTGTGTGTGTGAGTTCTCCTCCAGAGCAGCTTTGCATGACTCACAGCTGGAAATAATCTTTCTTTATGTGACACTGACCCCCAATGCAGCTCCTCACTTCTTCCTCTGTCTGAAACAAGGCGTTTTAGCTCCACCCCCTTTAGTTTGGCTGCTCCTCCAAACTGCAGGTATTGAGAGCATGTGGGTGGGGCTTCTGTCAGGCAGCAGCTCAGGTTTGTTTTGAAGCGTTGACATGAGCGTGTTCGGTCGATGCCGTGGTGAATTGACCTTATGTACATATTTGGACGAGAGGGCGGAGCAATAAGTTATCAGCTGATGCTTGGATATCCATCCATCAGCATCCACAGACTGTATGAGAGCATCACACAGGAGCTGATTAGCGCTCATGCCGGACGTCCTGCTGCCACACGCAGCAGCAAGTTTCCTCACTTTACAGTCAGACGTTTGTCACACCGACGGCGTTTATGGCCTCGATGTCGGCGGGGAGGAAATGAGTCATGAGAGGATACTTTGTGCCGTTTAATTTGTTCATCTTGGCAGCTGTTGGAGATTAAGAGGTCAAATTTAAGGAGCGGGATTCCAGGAATCCAGGACAAACATGGCGGTGCTCCAGGTTATAGTCTGCACCCATCAGATCCACGGAGACCTGAATCTGTTGTAAATGAAGTTTTCCATCATTTCCTCGTCAGCTTTAATTATTTGATCTCAGAGCAAAAGTCGAAGTTCTGATCATTTTGACTTTTTACCTTCATGTTGTAGAATTAAACATTCGACTTAATTTTTTATTTATCTCGTTTCTTTACTCTCATTTAAAATGTGTTTATTTATTTTTTTCATTTTTATTGTCCATAATTTTTTGCTGTATTACAAAATGAAGTTTTAATAATTCACATTGGTAATGAATCATGTTGACTCTTTTGTCTTTTTAACTTGCATGCAGTCGTTTTATGTCCCACATTAAATAAATCAAAAGTTTATTACAGCATGAGAAAAACATTAAAGTCTGAAGTTATTGTGTAAAGAAACTCAGTCGTCTATTTTTCCTCTTTCATAAAAATGAATTTTTTACTAAAAATTGAATAATTTTTTCTCCTCATAACTTTCCAGCAAATATAAGAATTATTGAGGTTTTTTTTATCAAGAGGAAATTTAATCTTGGAGGTTTTTCCTCATTTATTTATTTAGAAACAGGATATTTTCACCCATAATTTTAAACTGTGTGTTGCTTTATTATGTTATAAATATTGCAGTGAGATACAGAAGCAGAAGCTGAGCTGAGCTGCAGAAGCGCTCATTAACTGTGAAATCTCTCCTTTAAAACAGTTCCTTTAATGACACATTTGGCTGTTTTCTTCTTTCACTGATGTCTTCTTAAAACTGAGATGATGCACACCAGGACGCTTCCTCCCGGGAACCAGTTTTTTAAGTGCCTCCAAACATGGTGTTGCTACCACAACTAGGGCAATTATTTGTGTTATTAACCCACTTACTCAAACTGCAGGGAGGCGAATTACAGAGCATGAAAATGAATGTGACATCTGCTTCATATGATTTCATCCTGAGGTGACAGAGCTCCTTTGGATGAGGAGGATTCTTCTCTTGTAGAAATGACTACAGTCCGACTTTAGATCACAACTCAGCTGT
>NW_024582671.1:351241-366352 GCF_018398535.1 Haplochromis burtoni
AAACAGACCACAGACACTGGACTTTCCCACTTTCACTACAGACAGTGAACTAACCACAGACACTGGACTTTCCCACTTTCACTGCAGACAGTGAACTAACCACAGACACTGGACTTTCCCACTTTCACTGCAGACAGTGAACTAACCACTGACTGGACTTTCCCCTGTTACAGATGTTTGGTTTTGTCAGGCATCAGTTCAGGGTGCAGGTGCATCATGGGTACTGTAGGCGCTTCTCTGGCTCTGATTTTCTTCTTTGAATGGTTTTTGGGGTGAAATGTGGAGCCTGTCGTAGGTTTTGGCGTCGCTCTTGTCCCGGACAGCTCCTGAATGGCTCTCTCTCATTAACAGCCTCCGTGTTGTGATGTGTTCAGGGTCTCCTGCGGCAGGTGGTTGAAGGCTAACGGCCCGGGTGAGGACAGCTGCAGGATAACATTGTGCCGGCGGTGCCTCTGAAGGCTGCCGTGCAGATAAGATTGTGCCAGCAGCTCCGGGGTGTGAGGTGGTCCAGAGAGGGACTCCTGTTTATGAGATAACATTGAGCTCGGCTCCCTTTGCCTCTGGCAGATAAACATGGAGGGTTGGAGAGGCGGGGCCTCGGGAGGGTTTAAGAGCAGAGATAGGACGACGCCGTCAGTCTCTGCCTGTGACCACATTATCTGGAAGCCGTGCTATTCGCTGCCGTACGTCTGCCTTCTGGCCATCCTGGGCCTCGCCACCTCTTCCTGAACAGCATAAAGACAGAAGTGCAAACACCGCTGCTCCCGAGCTCCTCGCTGGTCAGCTGACGGCGCTGAGCGCTCTGAGTCACTCTGGGCTGAGACCAAAGATCTGAGCTCCTCAAACAGAGAGAATAGCATGAAGACAGACGAGCTAGAATGGAGACGCCTCAAAGACAAAGACGCGTCCTTTAAACGCGGAGCCAAATGAAGGAGGCAGACGTGTCAGTGCCAACCAACCATCGCCTCAGAGTCAGGGATGAGACATCGGTGTAAACACTGTACTCGTTCGTATCCATACTTTACACTGTGATGTAGGATTTAATGATACAGACGAGCTGTGTGTGAGGCTGACCTGCTGAGGGGGCGTGGTCTGTGTGAGTAAAGATCTTCTTTGGAGCTTCCTTTTGTTCTGCTCTCTGGGTCAGACTCCGATGGAACCTCTCTGAGTTCAAAGTTCATCAGTTTATCAAAGATCTCCAACAGCACTGAAACCATGGCAGAGCCTCCGCCGTGCCTCACAGGTGGCTGCAGACTCTCACCTGCTCGTACGCACTGACCATGACGTGGATCCATCGCTCCATCAGATCCTTGCCTCCAGCCGTCCTTCACTGACCGTTTCTGATGAGGTTTCAGATGATCAGTTGAAGGTTCAGATCAATCACCTCAGACCTGTGTGCTGAGGAGAGCGTACGTGTTTTAGGAGGGTGAAGTTAAAGATGCAGCGTCGCTTAATGACTGAGTGACATCACCATGTACGCTGAGACTCCGCCTTCTCCACCCGTAGACCCAGCGGGTACTGCTGGAGTTTCACTTTCAGCACTTTCAGGAAGAGCGCCTTTGTTTGCTGTGTTGTGGAATTTGAAATGGATAAAAGAGGAAGTGGAGCTCATTGAAGAAGGCGGAGCTTGTATTTGAGGGAGTTTTTCCTTCGCTGGCTGATTAAACTGAGCTGCTGTTTCTTTAGCGCTTTCTTCCTTTCATCACAGCAGAGGCAGAGACTGCAGTCACAGCGCTGCCTGTTGGAGGCGTTATGAAAGAGCGCGATCGATAAACATTATTAATACTGACTCAGCCGTGCGCAGCTCCTCACCCACATCCTCACCCACCATCCTCACCCTCCATCCTCACCCTCAAAGTCCTGCAGTTAACCCACTGTGGTGTATGTATGCCTCTGTGCCATCACACACACACACAGACACACACACACACACGTTTGTCTTTGCTAAACTCACCTCTGCTCACTCACTGCAAATGAAGGTCACAGTGTGTGTGTGTGTGTGTGTGTGTGTGTGTGTGTGTGTGTGTGTGTGTGTGTGGAATGCTCATTCATATGTTGTGTAATTGTGTCACCTTCAGCAAAAAACCCAGCGAGCGTCAGCAGCTTCCTGTGTGACCTCTGTGTGACCTCTGTGTGACCTCTGTGTCCTTCAGGTCAGGAGCGCATCGGCATCGACTCAAAGTACGAGCAGGAGGGGAAGGTGCAGTTCGTCATCGACGCCGTGTACGCCATGGCCCACGCTCTCCACAACATGCAGCGTGACATGTGCCCCGAGAACTCCGGCATCTGCCCCGAGATGGAGATCGCCGGGGGCAAGAAACTGCTCAAGTACATCCGCAGCGTCAGCTTCAACGGTGAGTGAACCGATGGCCGCGTCCTTCCGCGGCCCATAAAGCTGCTCGCGCCCTGAGCTCGAGGCCAGAGACACGCCGCTGGTTATAAACTGCTCGTAAATTTCTGTTTTTATCCTCGTCGTAAAATCACGTCTCACAGCGACTTGAACCCGAACACGCATTAATGCTGACCGTGCACGCGGGCGGGCGAGAGCGACCCGGACCGCTCATCAAAAAAACAAGTGTCCGTGTTGTTTGTCATGTTTTTCTGATGCTTCAGTAAATTAAACATGTTTTTGTTTGTAGGAGCAAAAAATGAAAAAGGAAAAGATCATCTGCAGTTTTCCTCAGACTGAGCTGACAGCTGCTCGCAGGGGTGTGTGTGTGTGTGTGTGTGTGTGTCTGTGTGTGTGTGTGTGTGTCTGTGTGTGTGTGTCTGTGTGTGTGTGTGTGTGTGTGTGTGTGTGTGTGTGTGTGTGTGTCTGTGTGTGTGTGTGTGTGTGTGTCTGTGTGTGTGTGTGTGTGTTGTGTGTCTGTGTGTGTGTCTGTGTGTGTGTGTCTGTGTGTCTGTGTGTCTGTGTGTGTGTCTGTGTGTGTGTGTGTGGTTGTGTGTCTGTGTGTCTGTGTGTGTGTGTCTGTGTGTGTGTGTTTGTGTGTGTGTCTGTGTGTGTGTGTGTGTGTGTCTGTGTGTGTGTGTCTGTGTGTGTGTGTGTGTCTGTGTGTGTGTGTCTGTGTGTGTGTGTCTGTGTGTCTGTGTGTGTGTGTCTGTGTGTCAGTGTGTGTGTCTGTGTGTCTGTGTGTGTGTGTGTGTGTGTGTGTGTGTGTGTGTGTGTGTGTGTGTGTCTGTGTGTGTCTGTGTGTGTGTGTGTGTGTGTTTGTGTTGTGTGTGCTGTGTGTTGTGTGTCTGTGTGTGTGTGTCTGTGTGTGTGTGTGTGTGTCTCTGTGTGTGTGTGTCTGTGTGTGTGTGTCTGTGTGTGTGTCTGTGTGTGTGTGTGTGTGTGTCTGTGTGTGTGTGTCTGTGTGTGTGTGTGTGTGTGTGTGTGTGTGTGTGTGTGTCTGTGTGTGTGTGTGTCTGTGTGTGTGTGTCTGTGTCTGTGTGTGTGTGTGTGTGTGTCTGTGTGTGTGTGTCTGTGTGTCTGTGTGTGTGTGTGTGTGTGTGTGTGTCTGTGTGTGTGTGTGTGTGTGTGTGTCTGTGTGTCTGTGTGTGTGTCTGTGTGTGTGTGTGTGTGTCTGTGTGTCTGTGTGTGTGTGTGTGTGTGTCTGTGTGTGTGTGTGTGTGTGTGTGTGTGTGTGTGTGCTGTGTGTGTCTGTTGTGTCTGTGTTGTGTGTGTGTGGTGTGTGTTGTCTGTGTGTCTGTGTGTGTGTGTGTCTGTGTGTGTGTGTGTGTGTGTGTGTGTGTCTGTGTGTGTGTGTGTGTGTGTGTGTCTGTGTGTGTGTGTGTGTGTGTCTGTGTGTGTGTGTGTGTCTGTGTGTCTGTGTGTGTGTCTGTGTGTGTTGTGTGTGTGTGTGTGTGTGTCTGTGTGTTGTGTGTGTTTGTGGTGTGTGTTGTGTGGTTCTGTGTGTGTGTCTGTGTGTGTGTGTGTGTGTGTCTGTGTGTGTGTGTCTGTGTGTCTGTCTGTGTGTCTGTCTGTGTGTCTGTTGTTGTGTGTGCTGTGTGTGTGTGTCTGTGTGTGTGTGTCTGTGGTGCTGTGTGTGTGTGTGTGTGTGTGTGTGTGTGTGTGTGTGTGTGTGTTGTGTGTCTGTGTGTGTCTGTGAGTGTGTGTTGTGTGTGTGTGTGTGTGTGTGTGTGTGTTGTGTGTGTGTGTCTGTCTGTGTGTCTAGTGTCGTTCTGTGTGTCTGTGTGTCTGTGTGTGTGTGTCGTGTGTCTGTGTGTGTGTGTGTGTCTGTCTGTGTGTGTGTGTGTGTCTGTGTGTCTGTGTGTGTAGTCTGTGTGTGTGTGTGTGTGTGTGTGTGTGTCTGTGTGTGTGTGTGTGTGTGTGTTGTGTGTCTGTGTGTTGTGTGTGGTGTGCTAGTGTGTGTGTGTGGCTGTGTGTGTGTCTGTGTGTGTCAGTGTGTGTCTGTGTGTGTGTTGTGTGTGTCTGTGTGTGTGTGTGCTGTCCATGGTCCTGAATTTCAGGCTTCGAATCTCTAACAAAGAGTTTGACGTGTAGTTGTGTAGAAGTTGTAGTTGTGTAGAAGTTGTAGTTGTGTAGAAGTTGTAGTTGTGTAGAAGTTGTAGTTGTGTAGAAGTTGTTATCTCTGAGCTGATCACACGTGTTCGTCGCAGCTTCTTTCTCAGGATGCATTCATGCCACCAAACACATGCAGAGTGAACATGCACTGGTGCTCTTATGGTCTGCATCAATAATGCTGCAGCTTATGTCAGACATCATTAATGGAAATGAATGGCTGCGTATTCAGCAGTTGAAAACAGTTAGTGATGGTGTGAGTGGAGCCTTCACAGCTCAGCATGAACACTGCGGTCGCTCCAGCCTCGCCGTACTTTTACTCTGAAAACAGACAAAGCACTAACCTGCAGTTCCTCTGACATCTAGCAGGGGCAGCAGTGAGTCAGTCCCGATAGACTCCCATGTTAAAATAACCATAACAGCCTGATACACAACCTGCTTGGTCTCTGCAGATAATTTAAAGTCTGCATTATTAGGGGCGTGGCCTCTGTGACTGACAGGTGGATGAGGACACAGGCGGCTATAGCTGTTAGCTAGCTGCTAGCTGTCTACTGGGCTTCAACTAGAGTAGGTGGAGCCTTTTGGAGCATGTTTAATGACCTCATCTTCACAGAAGACACAGACGTGTGTGCAGACACAAACACGCAACATTTACCTTCAAAGTAAAGTCGTGCCTAACCGCTCCAACCAACACATGTCAAAAGCTTTTATTTTGAAGGTGAATGTTCTTCATTGCGTCACACTTCCAGCTTCCTCCAGTTAGTGAGCGTTTCCATGGCAACTACAGGCAGCCACAGCAATCTGGAAGCCACCGAAGCGATCACAAGGTCACACCTGCTGACAGTCTGCACCTACAACCAGCCTCCAGCCGCTCGGGGAACACGTGTCTCCCACAGCGACCTGAGTTTTGGAGCTTTGCAGTTTATTGGCTGCTGCGAGTTACTCAGGTTTCCTGTTTTTCGTTGGACTCACACGTTTTTCCTCCATCTGTTCCGTCTGCGTTTGTTTTGACTGCCAGTGGCTCCACACGCCGTTTCGGCAACGCCCTGATTATCAGCACACAACACCTTCTGTGTGGGCCAGCCCAGAATCACACACTGTTACTATTGGTAATACTGGGTATACTGGTATTACTGGTAATTTACTGTCCTGTAATCGTCTTCCAGCATCTTCGAGGTCATGGCGGCTCATTACTGACCAAACTAATTTAAGCTCTGTGAGCTGATTGGCTGTTTGTCTCTGTTTTCCTCCGCAGGAAGTGCCGGTACGTCTGTGACGTTCAACCGTAACGGCGACGCTCCCGGGCGGTATGACCTGTTCCAGTATCAGTGGAACAACGTGACCGGGCCGGGCTACCGCATGATTGGACAGTGGACGGAGACGCTGCAGCTCCATGTGAGTGTAAAAGATGCTGCTGATCTGAACAGACCAGCTGATGTAAGTCAATGTGAAGGACTCGTGTTGACCTTTGACCTTTGAAACACCTTTAAATGACAGGTGACCCCTCAGAGTTCGGCCAGGAGGTTTTTCACGGCTGATTCAGAGTCAGAGCGCAGCGTCGTTTACAGGAGGTGTACATACAGAGAGCTGCCCTCATTACTTACAGGTGATGTGCTGTAACCCATCCATTCTGTTTTTTTGCTAAGGACGGGATTTGTTGAGTTTGCATCTCACGGCGTGGACCATTCCCGCCTCGCGGGTGGCTTCCGTCTCAGCTGGGACTGCCAGCAGGATTAGCGGGCGCGTTTACACCACATCTGGCCCTGAACACGGGCTAATTGGAGGCTCGGTCAGGCAGAGGAGATTATCTGATGCTGTGAGAGGTTTACAAATTTATTAGGCTGAGTCAGCCAGCCGCAGCTCGACGAAGCAGAGGGTACTGCGAAACAAAGAGAGGGAGCAGCGGCGTGGACTCTCTGCTCCACCCACGATGTTTGAGACTTCCTGCTTCAGGGGGTCTGTGTGCTGCCTCAGCCTTTGAACGTCTCTGGTGTTTTTGGCGATGATGGGTTTTACCTGGAGTGTCTGCTCCTGTGAAAGTCTGGATCAGGACGGAGAGACGTTAAGAAGCACAGAGCAGACACTAAATACTGCTGAGATTAAATACTCAGGGTCAGAGCGCTCGGTCAGGTGTAGTTACTGAGACCTGGATGGATGGAGGTTTGGATCTGAAACATGTCACAGTTAGGCTGAGTAACCACGATCGCCTCAGTGAAGTCCGGTCTGGAGCCTCTCTCTCGTTATTCCACGCTACGGCGAGCCAAAACTACGGCGGGCGCTGGAGACGCTCTGATATGTGACTCGCTCGTTGCACTTCTCGTGATCTGGACAGCCAGCGAGTCGCTCTTCTTCTGCATTCAGGGCCACGTCTCTGCTTCTTCACAACACTAAATTATTCAGCTGCACAGCCCGATGTGGCAGAGCAGGAGCTGCTATTCCTCCGTCCTCGTGTTTGCAACGCTGTGAAGGCGACATATTACTGATACGCTCGGCTCATTTAGTTACTCAGCGTTTTGGCCGTGGATTTTTTTAGATTTGCTCCATCCATCATCTATTTTCCACTTATCCAGGTCAGCCTCAGCCTATGCCAGCGGCCATCGGGTGAGAGGCGGGGCACACCTGGACAGGTCGCCGTCTGATGCCGGTCAGATTTGTACCAGGGTTGGCTAAAAGCTGCAAGAGTCGCCTTCAAGAGGAGGAGACTTCCAGCCTAGACCCCGACTGTGATGGACAGATACAAAGGACAAAGAGGCCACGCCCCTAACAACACATGCATGTTTCCGCTCATGTTGGTCACGTTTCTGTTCTTTGAAGGTGAAACCGTCTCTAAGTGAACACAACCATTACAAACAAAATCAAGTTAAAAATGGAACAGGGCCAAAGATGAGTGAATAACCAGAAAGCTGAATGTGACCCGTGATGGGAGGAGCTGGTCGGGTGGATGTTCGAGTGGAGGAAACCTCAGCAGCCAGCAGGACAGCGGTAGAAGCTCCGACACACGTTTAAATGTCAGCGTGATCATCAGGAGCTCAGAGTCTGCTGCCCATCAGCGAGGAGGAGGAGGAGGCCTGCGAGGGATTCCTCTCCCACAGATCAGCCTCAGCAGCCAGCAGGACCTGTGCTCCCTGCTGAGACATGAAAGACCGAGCTCAGAGTCACCGCCGCCGGTCCTGCCGCCGCCGCCGGCTCCAGGTCACCTTCTTCACGTGGAGACGTTTCCTCGGAGACGCCTTTGCTGCTCGTAGAAATCTGACTTTTCTGATCCGCAGACTCTGAAGGGCGAAGACAGAGCAGCAAATATCAGCATGAAACATAAATACATGCTTTCACGTGAAGTTCATGTGTGTATGATAGAATAGAATACAATAGAATACAATAGAATACAATAGAAAATGCTTCAATGGGGAAATTGACGTGCTCAGCAGTGACAGGCTCATGGAGCGTGCAGTCACACGAGGACACGTGCACTTATTCAAATACTTTGTTTGCAGCTTTTGAAGCTGACAGCAGGTGTTTCCTCAGACTGAAGCTGCAGACGGTCTCTGTGTGCTGTTACCATGGTAACCTCCAACATTAAAAGCCCCTCCCTGTGCTGTGGAGGTCCCCTGGGTGACCCCTGACCCCCTGCAGTACCTGCGCTGTCTGGAGAATCCGAGGTCACGTTGCCGGTGTCTCCTCCCACTGCTCCATGACATCAGAGCGCTGAGCTGCAGCTGATCAGAGAGGCGTCTCCAACCTGGCTGTACTGTGAGGAGTGTCTGCAGCTGCTCCTGGACCTCGCTCCTCCTGGACCTTGCTCCTCCTGGACCTCGCTCCTCCTGGACCTCCTGGACCTCGCTCCTCCTGGACCTTGCTCCTCCTGGACCTCGCTCCTCCTGGACCTCCTGGACCTCGCTCCTCCTGGACCTCGCTCCTCCTGGACCTCCTGGACCTCGCTCCTCCTGGACCTTGCTCCTCCTGGACCTCGCTCCTCCTGGACTCTCCTCCTGGACCTCGCTCCTCCTGGACCTTGCTCCTCCTGGACCTCGCTCCTCCTGGACTCCTGACCTGCTCCTCCTGGACCTTGCTCCTCCTGGACCTCGCTCCTCCTGGACCTCCTGGACCTCGCTCCTCCTGGACCTTGCTGTCCTCACACTGAAGTGGTCACTAAGGAGGGTCTTGGTGAAACGCAGCACCACTTCCTGTTTAAACCCCCAGATGTGGCTGCAGGTGACCAAACTCCTTCAGTGTCTCACACACACAGCTGTGAGGAAGACCTCCTTCCCCTTCTCCTCCTCCTCCTCCTCCCCTTCGGTCGACATGTGTTGGTATCCTGAATGCACAAAGCATCGCTCAGCATGCAGAATCAATTTGGCCCTCTGAGGAGCCCGGGCTAATACACGAGCCGTTTACTGGCGGCTAGAAGAAATTACAAGTGATAAATTGAATTAATCTCAATTGAGGCTGGGAATGGGATGAAACGGGGTCTGTGGCCTGGAGAGGATTAACAGCAGATGTCAGGAGGGAGGAGGGGAGGCGGGAGGAGACGAACAAGGGGAGAAATATTGTCTGTGTCCTGTGGTGTCCTTCCTTTTAATGATTTTAAAAAGCTAATCTTTCCCTCTGTGGGACTCTGAAACAGTGTCAGGACCCGCATTAAACTGTCCACTGCAGCTGCAGCTGACAGAGCGCAGGTGAGCACACCTGTTAGCAGGAGGGAGGGGTCACCTGCATCCTGGTGACAGCCTCAGCAGGTTTACAGAGCTATGATTTTTATCAGGGCGCCTTTAAAAAGTCTCAAATATGAGGCCTCACAGCCAGGTTTTGTTGTCCTGCACAACCATGTCAACCAGCAGTCCAAGCAGACACTCCCACAACTCCCTGCTCCAGCCAATCACACCTTACCAGTCCAGACGTCTCCGCAGAGTCACCGGAGGCTTCCAGGTCAGAAGCTGAGCCTCAGTGCTGTTTGCTGGGCCCCGCCCACGTCTGGTTTTTGAAATGAAACCATGATGCTTGGCTCTGCCTTCATCAGAGCAGAGCGGCACGCCGCCACCTGCGAACGCCGCAGCCTCTAGCTGACAGGCTCTCTTTTAAACTGGACACTGTGGTTAAACTGGTGTTGATCGAGGCTGTGCGCTGGAATGATGCGCTCAGCGCCGAGGATGTTTACACTCTCTGAGTTTTCCTCTGCAGCTCCTTTGGACAGTCTTGTGAATATTTCGCAGCAATAAAAGCAGCACACGTGTGACACGATGTCTGTTTCTAAACCCCTTCAAAGATAAAGGACACAGCGGCTCTTCAGTTTGTGTCTCAAACGCAGCTAAAAGGAAGATAATTATTCAAATTCCCTGTTTGTTTTTTCCATCTGCAGCTTTTCTTTGAAGCAGGGTCAGACTTGTTTTTGTTCGGCACCGGCATCAAAGAACAAAGGACCTCAATCTCTCACCTGTGGAGGGAAAACGCCGCCCGCTCTCAGCTGATGTACACAGAGCTTTTATTCTGTGCTTTAGAATAATCTCGAGTCGCAGCGGGTCATCGCACACGGCAACGTTTCGCACCGCAGTGATGTTGGAGCGCCGAGCGCTGCTGTGAAGTGCACCTCGCACGGTGCCCGTGGGAGTCTGATAAAGGCTTAAGTGAGCTGAAGGTGCTTTCCTCGCGGCTTTAAATCAGGTTTAATCCTCGTGCTGTTCACACACGCCTGTTATCGCTTCGTTAAAGAAAACTTTTAAACTCGTGCTGCAGATTCGTCGACGTTTCTCCGAGCTGCTGCTGACGCAGTCGGCTCGTGTCGGAGAGATTTCATTTTCATTTCGGTATTTCTTTGTTAATCGGTACCAGATGGAATCAGAGACCATGTTTCACTGGAAATCCTGAATTCCTGTTTGTCAGCTGCCACTCCACCTTCATCATCATCACCGTCGATCACCTGGCAGCAGCTCCGTGATAGGCTGCTTTACGCAGACACACTGCTGACTCATCAGAGCGTTTCAGGCGCGCTGAAGCTGGTGACTCCGCCCTCTCTGTGTGTAAACACCCTACAGACACTCACAGACAAACATGTTCGCAGGTTCAGGAAGTGCTATAGAAACCAGCAGCCTGTGTCGGCCTGTAAACCTGTTGGCTGTGGGGACTGACTCGCTGCTGCCCCTGCTGGACATTTATGTGATTACCAATGAACATCTGCTCGCATTGTTTGCGGCGGCTGTGACTTCTCTGAGCAGTTTTACATGATACGTTGAATCATAATTAGCCCTCTGGATCATTTTTCAGTTTTCCGGGTGAATAATTAACGGAGGCGGGACTGATTTCAGTCAGCAAACTGAGCGCGCTCACAGAACGTGGCGTGTGGCTGCTGTGTGTTTGTCACATGGAGGATGAATGGCGCCGGCATGCCTGTGATCTTGTCTCTGATGAGTTTCCTGTTCTCAGCCGAGAGATGCTGCAGTTTAATGGAGGCCGTTGGTCAGGAGGGACAGGATGACTACAGTGAGTGTGGAGAGTCACATGCTCTGCGTGATGGCTGTCCTCTGTCAGCTGAAGGGAGGAGCAAAGAAAGGAGGGAGAGGGGCATGGGATTATAATTACAGACAGGAAACCACAGGAAGCAAATACACCTCCAGGAATCTGTGAAGGGAAGTGAAGAAGAAACACCCAGTGCATCATGGGAATCCCCGGCAGCCTACATCTATTGCAGCATAACTAAGGGAGGCTTCAGGGTCACCTGGTCCAGCCCTAACTATATGCTTTAGCAAAAAGGAAAGTTTGAAGCCTGATCTTGAAAGTAGAGATAGTGTCTGTCTCCTGAATCCAAACTGGAAGCTGGTTCCACAGAAGAGGGGCCTGAAAACTGAAGGCTCTGCCTCCCATTCTACTTTTAAATACTCTAGGAACAACAAGTAGGCCTGCAGAGCGAGAGCCAAGTTGGTCCTGTTAAACCGTTTGGTCCTCTGGAGACATCAAACAGTGACGTTCGATGGACTTTGGGTGAGGCTTGTTTCTCTCAGTGTCACTTTAGCCCAGCGAAGCTGTTTCCATGGTTATGGGAGTTCCTGTGCTCTGTGGCGTGGAGAAGGCTCGCTGCGTCCCTCTGCTCTGCTCCGATACCACAGATGGATTCTGCTCGCTTTATCCTGCATATCCATTTAAAGAGACTGCAGCACAACATGAAGGAGACGCGAAGAGTTCAGTGAGCTTCCTCACGCTCCGGAGTCGGTTTGATGCTGAATATCGAGGCGGAGGAAATTAGCCTCGGGAGGCGTTTCATGACTGCTCGTTACTAATATTAGGGGGGACGCGAGCCCCTCGTCTCCTGCGGTGCTTGTGTGCTTCACCAGGAACGAAGATGAAAAGAAGGCAGGAAGAGGGAGACGTGTGAGAACAGGGAGGCGGGGCAGACGAGCCCTCTGCGTGCGGGCAGATGGAGGAAAGCGAGACATGTTTGTGAAGCGGTTGCTGCTGGGCGACCGGCCGACAGCATCCAACACGCAGTCAGGAGGCGAGGGGGCGGGGGGGCAATGAAGAATCGAGGCCAAAAAAAAGGTATCCATGGCAACGGTGCGGAGAGCCCGTCACTGCGTCCCTGGTACAGTGAGACTGGAAGCTCCCCCCCCCAGAGAGTGTTGATGTGTTATTGGCTCTTCCAGGCGAACAGACGATGCTGTGACTAACAGCGAGCAGAAAGAGGCGCTTCCCCTGCACCGCTCACCTGACCCACACTGACCCGCGGCCTACAACGGCATCACAGCGCCGGCTTATCGACGAGGAGGGTGACAGCAGGCGTGGGAGCAAAGGTCTGCCCGACAGTGATAAGAATAACAGCGAGGGAGGCGCAGGGAGTGTTCACGGACCTCCTCGGTTTCTTTTTCCATTTTACACCCAGTGAACATTTACTCGCTCGCCTTTTGTCTCCTTGCAAATCTGACCTTTAGTTTCATTTACAGCAGAAACCTGCAGGCCGGCCTCCGACAGGAACCAGACGAAGCAAAGCTTCATGACGCCGTCTGCCAGCAGCACATTATCGGTCAGGATCAGCCTCGTCAGCGCTTAACCATGGGCGGAGCATCTAGCCCTCCCCGAACCCCACAGAGCACAAGTTCTCCTGCAGAGCTCAGCTTCATGTAAAGTTTCAGTAAAGCGGCGTGATGGACAGGCGTGGACACAGGTGCATTTGTAGGTGTTTCCTCTAAAAAGTGCAAAGGTTGAGGAGGAGAGTATATAAATGTGCAGCAGAATGCCAAAAACCCACGTCAGGACTCATTTGTGTCTGACGAGGTCCTTTCACAGAGGAGGCTTTCATAACAGCCTTACTCCTTCAGTCTGTTTCTAGTTGTACTGTCATGAACTTTGACCTTTAACCTGCTGACTGAGGCCTGTAGAGTCTCAGATGGAGCTCTTGGCACCGTCTGACTTGGGGGCGATTTGCTGGGACGTCTGGGACGTTTCTGCTCAGCGACGGTCAGCGTTCAGGTCGGCACGGACGCGGGCGGTAATTGCATCCTTTTGCAGAAACATTAGTGCGCCGGCTGATGATGCCGACGGCCCAGAGTCAGATTCTGGCTCCGAACCAGCCGCCTCTCTTTCCTGAAACGTGTTAAAGCTTCGCTTCCTCTCTGTCGTATTTGTCAGACGGCGTGTAGAATAATCACACCCCCACAGGTCTGCTGATTTGTGACCCAGATTGGGCTCATGTGCTCAGAGAGTCATAAATAATCGATTTTATCCTGCTGGACCCCAGAGCAGATGAATTTTATGTGGACATTCGGTCTCACCCTTATTTTTCCAGGTGTGTGAAAGGACACATTACTGGTTTGGGTCGGCGGTATCTAAGGATGCTGGGTAGGATAATTGGTACCTGGGTGACTCGGGTTGTTGGTCGAGTTGGTGGAGCGCTCCTGAGCGCCGTGATGCAGAGAGCTGCAGGAAGCGTAATGAACAGCGTTGTTTCTGCTGTAACCTTTACAGCGAACACAGTTGTCCTCATTTTATTTCCTGTGTTGGACGAAGCTGTCGGCGTGCCGGCTGAGTTCAGGACCCGGACACTTAATCAGCTGCTGAGGCTGTGTGTGTGTGGGGAGGGCTCTTTCCACCAGCTGTGACACCTCTTCAAAGCTCGCGGTGAATTATTGAACACGCCTCGGCGGCGGGCAGCCCTCCTGACCGCTGCGAAGGCCAGAAGACAGATGGCGTTTTCATTTAAATGATTGACCTGCCGCCGCTCGTGGCGTTTTGCATCCCATCCCGTCTGGATTTGTGTTATTAGTGAGGCTGTGAGTCACTCTCTCACGGCGTGCGGAGGGGCTCGTTTCTTATGTGACGAGTAGGATTTGAACGCCGTCCATGCATTAAACGTGGCGGCGGATTCACCTGCCTGTGAGCTGATGGCGAGTAGGAGCAGCGGGGATTTGTGTCAGCCGGTCATGTAATTCTGATGATGCTTGGCGTGCAGTGAAAAGGTTGGATGGGACGTGGGAGTGATGGATGGATGTGTGGAAGCAAATGCTGATGAATGTAATCAGAATTTCATAATAGGGAAAATGAATTAGGAGACAGGAGCTGTGTGGGAGAGATGCGTTTCCTTCCCTTCAGAGCTGGACCGCCGCCTGTTTTTGAGGGGGGGGATTAGAGGCTGGCTCTGAACTGTCAGCTTGGACAGAGACGAGCCAGGCTGTTAGCCCCACGCGGCCTTCCATCCCCGGCTATTCCAGGTTATCCACTCGGCTGTTTGGTGGCGGGCGGGGAGCCGGGGCAACCTGGATCACGGTGGGCGGCGATAACATCCGCTATTGATTCTGGACTTTCTTTCCCGGTGCCGCCGGAACCAAAGGCTCATTGAGATCGGCCTCTGCAGATAATCTGTCTGAGGACGTCCTTAGCGCTCTGTAATGCATCAGCTCTGGGTCACAGCAGCTTTTCAAATCCCTCCAAGTCCTTTTAGATCAGACGGCGAGCAGCTATCTGCCAAATTCATCAGCACACAATAACAAACACACAGCATCCGTCAGAGCTCAGCTCCTTCCAGGGTCTGGGCAGCGTTTCAGGGAGGGCTTGGAGCTCATTTCCACAAGCGCATCACTTCACACAACAGCGTACTGAACAATACTCAGAATCCTGCGCTGACACATCGGATCGGACGCTTTCTAAAGAGGCGTTTTAAACCTGAAAGAGCGAAAACTCATTAATAAAACAGCATTACACTCATCCCTTCATGCATTAAGTTTCATTTAAGTCACATCAAACAGGCACAGCTGAAATTCAGACTCACGCAGCAGCTGTTCTTTATAATTTATTAATAATAATAAGCACATGCAGCTGTACAGCACATACATGTGTATGACTCCCTCAAAGCACAGGCAGACGCAAGTAGTTTTTCCATCACTGGTTTATTTGAAGACGTCTCTCCAAAGCCACTGTGAAAACTACACAGCATTAACAAAATAAAACTCAGCCTAAGACACTAAAAATAAAACGGTACAACAAAACACGATAAATGAATAAATTCCCCGTTGGCTGCATGCTGCAAGAAGGGATTAGTCACCGTTCCTCAGGGGTTTCCTTATCCGGTTGTTCAGTCTGACGTCACTAGCCGTGTCTGGGCCTAAACTCCGCTGCAGGTCCATATATCAAAC
>NW_024582671.1:376148-409550 GCF_018398535.1 Haplochromis burtoni
TCTGTCAGGAAGCTGGTGATCCACTGACAGGTAGCTGGTGACACGCTGAGCTGGGAGAGTTTGGAGGAAAGAAGTTCAGGCACAATGGTGTTAAAAGCCGAACTAAATTCCACAAACAGGACCCTGGCATAACCTGCTCCTGCAACCCCTAAGACAGGTTTCAGGTCTCTAACACTGGCAGGTTATGTCTTGGTGGACAATAATGTCAGCGCATCAAAGCAACAACACAAAAAAACACATTGATGATGAGAGTGGGTTGAAAGACCTATAGTGCCATCAGTAGAAACCAGCAGATCCAGTGAGCCGCTGCGAGCAGTGGTCAAGATATAAAACCCAAATGTAGACATGTAACACCAGAGACACTGACTGTTACTGAAAGCCTGTGAGCGATGGGTTGTTGGTGTCTTTCTCTGGATGTGGTGCCTTTTTTTGTTGTTGTTTTTTGCAGCGCATTGTGTTCTGCGTCCTGATTGGCTGTAGACCATTGTCACTCACTCTCGTGCCGTGTCCAGTGCAGAACGCGTTCAGCTTGTCAAATTTACTTAAATCTTCGATGCTAGCAGTGTGACTCTGAAGTGCTGCATGTTTGTAGGTTTTCTCCCAACAAACACCAATGTCGATGAAACGTTTGCTCCGTCAAAGTCTCCTGCGGCAGGAAGATGCTAACCATCGCACAAAGATTTGGACTAAAGGCAGGTAGAAGTTACCGTATTTTCCGGCTTATAAGGCACATTAAGCGAAACAAAACAGTCAGATAAGTCAAATTTTACTCAGCTCATTCTTCTTGCTTCCTCCACTTCCACTGATTCATTAGTGATTCATTAATGTTGAATTCTCTGGCAGCGGCTCTATTCCATGTTCTGGACCTGAAAACAGGGTTTGATCTTTGGTTTCATCCTATAATACTGGACTTTCTACAAAGGTTTGAACTTTGAGAGTTTAAACAAGAGAGAAAAGTGTGAAAATGTTCATGCCTGTCTGAGAAAAGTGTATAAAGTGTGTAGTGAGGAGTTTTCAAAACATCCATAATAATTGTAAAAAATAAAGCTGCTACTTCGTGGATTTCACCTATTGTGGGTTTAGAACGAGGGAACACTGTAGTACTCTAAGCCACAGGCGTCGAACTCCAGGTCCTGCAGGTTTTAGATGTCCTTGATCCAACACAGCTGATTTAAATGGATAAATGACCTCATCAACACGTCCTGAAGTTATCCAGAGGCCTGGTAATGAACTAATCATGTGATTCAGGTGTGTTGACCCAGGGTGAGATCTAAAACCTGCAGGACACCGGCCCTCGAGGCCTGGAGTTCGACACCCCTGCTCTAAGCCATCGGCGTGAGTAATAGGCGGAACAATTACCTTCTCTTCCACTAGAGGGCAGTACAACTATCTGCTCTAATTAAATGGGTTGCCAACTGCCAGTAAAACAGAAGAAGATGAAGAAGAAATTACAAAATCGTCATGCTGTGAGACGACGCAGTGCGTAATAGCGTAATCCCAGATAAATGTTTGAAAAGAAAACGTAGTCCGTGAGACCTGGTCCTGGAGAAAACTGCGACCCAGATGAAGGCCGTAGCATGAGCAGTGAAAGCAAAGCAAAACAGGTATCCTGGGGACAAACCGAGGCTGGTGCGAGGCAGAAAACGATCAAATGATTTTTGTGACATTTTGCTTCTGTGGTGTGATTTATCTAATGTGAAATATGTGCCGTGGCTCCAAAAGGTTGGGAAGCACTGGTCTAAACCGGCGGTCCCAACCTTGTTTGCGCCACGGACCGGTTTATGTCCAACAATATTTTCACAGACCGGCCTTTAAGGTGTCGCGAATACAACAAATACAATACAACAAAATAAAACCAGTACCAAAAAAAGAAAGATTTATTCGTAACACACAGGAACAGACCCAGGGAAACAGAGTTAACAATAACCCTGAACACCATAGATTTCACACCCAAGCCTCAACTCTCACAGCCCGGCACCAAACGACTCACGGACTGACACCGGTCTGTGGCCCAGGGCTTGGGGACTGCTGGTCTAAACTACATCTGGTACTCCACCTGCCTCCTAACCTACCTGAGAAAATGACCCTGTGTTACAACATGAAGAGCAGCGGTTTCTGATGAGTTGGCAGTGAGAATATGTTGGGGCGCTGATCTAACCATTCACTGTCTCCATGCTCTCTCTCCAGAAGGAGGACATGCAGTGGCCTCGAGGAGAACAGGAGGTTCCCACCTCCGTGTGCAGCCTTCCCTGTAAAACTGGCGAGAGGAAGAAGGTGGTGAAAGGCATGCCCTGCTGCTGGCACTGCGAGCCCTGCGACGGATACCAGTTCCAGCCCGACGAGTTCACCTGCAAGCTGTGCTCCTACAACATGAGGCCCAGCGCCAACCGCACGTTCTGCCAGCCCATCCCCATCACAAAGCTGGAGTGGCACTCGCCCTGGGCGGTGATTCCGGTTTTCCTGGCAATGCTGGGCATCATCGCGACAATCTTCGTCATGGCTACGTTCATACGGTACAACGACACGCCGATCGTCCGGGCATCTGGCAGGGAGCTGAGTTACGTCCTCCTGACTGGGATATTTCTGTGCTACATCATCACGTTCCTCATGATCGCCAAGCCAGATGTCGGCGTGTGCTCGTTTAGAAGGATTTTCCTCGGTCTGGGGATGTGCATCAGCTACGCCGCCCTCCTCACCAAAACCAACCGCATCTACCGAATCTTCGAGCAGGGCAAGAAGTCTGTGACGCCGCCGAGGCTGATCAGTCCCACCTCGCAGCTCGCTATCACCTCCAGCCTAATCTCGGTCCAGCTCTTAGGGGTGTTAATCTGGTTCGGGGTGGACCCGCCCAACACCATCATAGACTACGACGAGCAGAAGACCCTCAACCCCGATCTGGCTCGAGGGGTGTTGAAATGCGACATCACGGATCTCCAGATTATCTGCTCGTTGGGTTACAGCATCTTACTGATGGTGACGTGTACTGTTTACGCCATAAAGACCCGTGGGGTCCCGGAGAATTTTAACGAGGCCAAGCCCATCGGCTTCACCATGTACACCACCTGCATCGTGTGGCTGGCCTTCATCCCCATCTTCTTTGGCACGGCGCAGTCGGCAGAAAAGGTAAGACTGACTTACAGTTTTGGATGTTTTAATTTGTGAAAATATTGGTGATGAAGTTTCTGCGTCATGTTAACTCTGCCAACATCAGCAGCTTGGTACCAACCACCTAACCAATAACATCTCCACAGAGGATCAACCCCAAGTCTCCTGGCTGAAAGTGTGACTGATACGTGCAAGCTGCACTTTTGTTTTTTTGGAATGATTAATGAATCATTAATATATATATATATATATATATATATATACATATACATACATATATATATATATAAATATATGTATATATGTATGTGTGTGTGTGTGTGTGTGTGTGTGTGGTGTGTGCGTGTGCGTATATAATATATATAATATGGTATTGTCCGTAGTGCTGCATTAGAAGAGCGCAGTCCTGGGAACAGCTAAGATACTGCAGGACCCGAGCTTGAAGGATAAACTGCCCGCAGGGGCGTGCTGGGTGTTTTGTTTATATGTGTATATATATGTATACATATAACAAATCATACAATGTGATATATGTATACATATTGTTTGTTAAGTCCGAATGGCCCAGTGGAAGAAGCTGTTAGTGAGTCTGGAGCTGTGGGACCTGATTGAGCTTAAGCTTGACCAGAGGCCAGCAGGTCGAATAGGTGGTGGGCGGGGTGTAGGGGTCACCTGTGATGGCCCTGGTTTACCTGAGACAGGTCGATCTGGCGATGGCCTCCAGGGACGTCAGAGGGCACCTAATGATTTTTGGGCGGTGTTAATGACCCTCTGTGCAGCCTTCCTGCTCTCAGTCGTGGCCCCTGAGTACAAACACCAGGCAGGAGGAGACCTCGCTCTCCACTGAGGAGGGTAGAAGACCAGCAGCAGCTCCTGGTCCAGGTTCTTCTCAGGACATGAAGGAAGCGCAGCCGCTGCTGGGCCTTCTTTACCACGGAGATGGTGTTGTGGGTCCAGGTGAGATCAGAGGAGAAACCTGAAGGTGGAGACAGATTCCACCTGTTCTCCATTTATAACGAGGGAGGAGGGGAGCTGTCTGTGCCTCCTGAGGTCCATGATGAGTTCTTTGGTCTTAGGGTCGTTCAGCTTCTGGTTCTTCTGTGAGCACCAGCGGGACAACTTCTCTACCTCCACCCTACAGGGTGACATCACCACGATGATGTCATCACGGTGGTCATCAACATACTTCACTGTATTTGTCTTTTTGCTTTCTGTGGTTTTGTTTTCTGGGCATTTGGTCCTTTTTTGTCTCCTCAGCAGGTTTTTGCCTCTGACTTTGGCTCTTTTGAGACACGTCCGGTGATTTTAGGCTGTTTGATGTAAAGCAGGAGGGCGTGGCTGTTTGGAGCCTGAGATCTAGTATTTTGTCTTTCCCAGTAGGTCTTGTTGTTTGTCCGGTTCCTTCAGGGTTCTTGAGTCTTTCTGGGTCTTTGTGTTTGTGAGCTCTGTATGTATTTTGACTTTGTCATTTCGCTTTCTTGTCCCTCTTTGTCGGGCAGTTTTGTGTCTCAGCCATTTTTGGTCATGTTGTGATTTGTATGCTTGCTTTGTCTGCGGTCAGAGGTCAGAGGTCAGTGTACCTGTGGCGTCTCACCTGCAGGTAAAGAATCCAAAGGCAGGCGTGGGATTAGAGACGTGCAGTAATATGACTGTAAAATAAAATGCAGACAGGGCTCGCTGATTTTCCCTCCATCCGCAGAAGCAACAAGAAGCTGTAAAAAGGAGTCGAGCAGAGTTCAACTTTTTGTTTTTCATTACACTAAAACTAGCATCGCTTTGGCTGGTCTAGTTTAGTTACAGTTCAGTCTCAGTTCCCGGGGGCCTCGCTGAAGCCCGTCCACAGTGGGCTGGTGCTCCTGACTTTATTTTCTATCTGGTTTGTTCAGCAGTAAAAATCTGATGAAGTCATAATTAGGTAAAGTGTGTCCCTCAGAGGGGTCGTCGTCTCCTGAGGTGATTCAAAGCTTCCTCGTGTCTGTTGATGAAACAGAGCATTAGTCTGACTGCAGAGACGCTGCAGCCGCTCCTCCCTTTGTTTCATCACATCTGATGTTCATTCAAACCAAAGTAGAACCACAGAGGTCAGAAGCTGCCTGAGAGTCTGCCTGTTTCTCGGTTTCCTTCGCCCTCGCCGTAATCAGCGGCGGCTCACCTGAGCATCGATGACTCACTGCAGGCTGGAGCCGCTCTCACAGAGTTCTGCTGCTTTCACAGACTTCACTAAAAACAATAAGAGAAACACTAAAAACACAAACGGAAACACACATTGTTTACATGCCTCACAGCATTGTGGGGGCTGTAGTTTGTCCTCAGAATAGACGGAGGGTTCTTCATCTGCTAACGGAGCCACGATGTCCAAAACATGTTTGATTAAAGAAAGCAGTAATATCATAAAAATCTGATCTGTGTGAGAGGCAACAATGCTGCAGAATGCATCATGAAGACAACACACACACAACAACCTCACCTTTGATATATCACAAAACAAAACAGGTCAGGTGAGTCTTATTATTTTGAGTTAGAGCGAGAGAAACATTTAAAGCATAGGTGTCAAACTCTGGCCCGTGGGCCAAATTTGGCCCGCAGCCTTAATTACATTTGGCCCGCGAAGCCATACAAATTACTATCAGAGCTGGCCTACTATTATACAGCTAATATATATATTGTTTATTATTAGGCTTTGCTTGTTCCATATTCAGTTTTTCAGCAAAACTTGTTTGAGTCCATAAGAAAAGATTCATTCTTATATCTGGAGGAATAAATATATTTAATAAATATTAACGTTAGCCCGCGACTTTGTTCCAGTTTTGAATTTTGGCCCACTGTGTATCTGAGTTTGACACCCCTGATTTAAGGAGTCAAAACGTCAGAAACACAGGAGCAGAGTCCTCACAGATACATGAGTACAAACAGGTGTGTGTGTGTGTGTGTGTGTGTGTGTGTGTGTGTGTGTGTGTGTGTGTGTGAGTGAGTGAGAGGCTTTTTGGGGTGGACATTGAGAATGAGAGGCAGCAGTAACATACTGGCCTTTGTGCTTATTATTACCTGCTGCTCTGGAGCAGAATAAGATGAGGAAGGAGAAGACTCTGCTCTGTCACACCACACACACACCGCACACACACACACACAATTTCAACATGCAAATACAGATTCAGGCAGCAGCAAGTAAAGGATGAAGGAAGGAAAGGGGACAACATGGAGTGATGTAACGAAGGTGTGTGTGTGCAAAAATGTGTTTGTGTGTGTGTGTGTGTGTGTGTGTGTGTGTGTGTGTGTGTGTGTGTGTGTGCGCGCGCGCGCAAAATGTGGTTTCATTAGTGTCTGTTACAGTGTAGGAGGAATTAGTTTTTTGTTTTTGTGTTTTCTTCTTCATGTTCTTATCCTCCTACACACAGACACACACACACACAGCACAGGTTGTATTTGTTGGGTTTAAACCAGTGAGGCAAGACTCACTCAGACACTTCAGTGCCAGGTGGGCGGGATCTTTGTTTCCCGCTATCTCTGTAACAGCAGCCAATCGCAGAGCAGGAAAGCTTGCCGATCTTCCGTTGGCCTGCAGTAAGCTAGCGGCCTGTGACATCACACCTGTCTGTGATGTCACACCTCTGCTGCAGTCTCATTCGTCCTTTGCACAGCGAAGAAGCTTTTAGTCTGCTCAGCTCGTTTCTTTTATCCGTGCGGCTCCGTGTCAGAGCCGCAGTATTCCCACAGTATTCCCACAGTATTCCCACAGTATTCCTAGTATTCCCACAGTATTCCCACAGTATTCCCACAGTATTCCAGCAACATTTCAACAGCAAAGACTTTTTACAAAAACATCAGTAAGTAGTCGAATCCAAAACTCTAAATTCTGCAGTTTTTAGATGAATATAACAGGATTATTTCAGGTGTCTTCTGTCTGCAGACTCTGATGATAGCCTTATCCTGCTCTCTGATTGGCTCTTTGGACCTGCTCTGCTCATAGCTTCATATCTCTGTGGTTGGATTAGAGGAGCTTTGCTCAGCTCAGCTGATGAGTGTGCAGTCCTCTTCCTGATCAGTGACCTGTACTCGTCGGTCGGTTGCTGTCGAGCCTCTGAAGGTGTCTGTAGTTTGTGCAGGTTTTTGTTTTTTGCGCGTATTCGTCACACCTGTTGTTACGGTAACCAGCTGATGGATCGGAGCAGGTTTGGTCGCCGCGATTAGCGAGGAAGAAACAAACGCTCGAGCAGCGTAGAGTAACCATCCCTGGAGCGCAGCGTTTGGGTGAAAGGCTCAGTCAGGCCGAGGCCGGCGTGATTAATGTCCTCTTTGCAGCTCGGCCTCAGCGTCAGCGCCGACCACGCAGCCTCTCCGCCCGCTCGGCGCTGCTCCGCCGTCAGCTCCTGGATGGATCCGGCTCCCTCTTCTGTGTGCGGTCCCATCCATCACGGGCAGCTGGTGGGTGCCCGGGCGACATTGTGTTTATGCAACTTAAAGAGCTTTTCTCTGGCCCGCCACATTGATGTATGGCCCAGGAGCCCAAAACAGATGATGTGTGCAGAGGGAGGATAGCAGAATGGATGAGGGCGCCAGCGAGCTGGATGCACCTCACTGGGAGAGTCTGTTGATATTCACGTTAATAACGCAGTGCTGGGGATGAGGCGGGGTCGGCTGATGCTGTGCTTCTGCTGGAAGATTTAGAGGCTTCTGCAGGGAATGTGAGGCGCTGGCTGGTTTGATATTGCAGCGCTGCATGCCGCTTTAATACCGAGTGGGCTTTGCTCACAGTCTTGAAGGTTTTGGGGGATGTTGCGATACATTGGAAGTGACAGCAGCAACTGCTGAGGCTGATTGGAAAATTACGGCTCTTTCAGGTTGTATGTAAAACAGGAAGATTGATTGAGTTCTAAATGTTGCTGGTTTGGCTCTAAATCAAGTGTGAAATCTGAAAATGAACATCTCTGCGAGCGCAGCGAGCTGCGAGAGGAGGCAGAAGTGTGGTTTCAGCGAAGCATGCGCCGAATGCCAACGACGCTGCTGCATCTCTGCAGCTTTTATTTTTGGGGTTTCTTTGAACCTTCATGTCGTAGCGTCAGCTCGTCGCAGATTAGGAGCTCCACCTTTTGGCGTCGAGTGTGTCCCATCTCCCGCAGAGACCGGGTGGTTGGACATGAACTGTCCCATCGGCTCTGCACAAGTTTAGAAGCAGAGACTTTCAGCTGTCCTCTGGATTTGTTTTTAACACCTAATCAAACATGCATGAAACACGGAAACGCGTCTCACCACGTCCTTCCTGCCTCCAAGTTTTGTCATGATCCTGGGTCTTTTGACCCAGCGTTTTAAGTTTGAGTTTATTTTGTTCATTAGGTTATTAGACTCCTTGTGTTTTCTTCCCCTGTATTTAAGTTTCCCTCACCCTTCGTCTTATGTTATCAAGTTTGTATTATCATGTCTGTCTCATGTTTCCTGTTTTATTTTGAAGGAGTCGTGTGTTCTTTGTTCATTGTATTTAGTTTCACTTCCCTTGTCCTGTCATTAGGCTCATGTCAGTCAGCTGTTCCTCCATGTGTTCCCACTTCCCCTAATCACCTCCTGTGTATTTAAGTCCTCTGTTTTCAGTGTGTGATTGTCAGGTCGTCTGTTGTCCACGCCATGTTTCCTATGCTTCCAAGTTCCTTGTCTAGGTTTTTCTTATTGTTTGTTTAGATTTCCCAGTTTAGGTTTGTGTTAATTTTGCTTCAGTTTGCCTTGCCCTTTGTTTGTACCTTTTTTACCAGCCATATTAAACGGCTCGCTTTTTGTTAACATTCAAGTTTTGTTCCCTGTTCCTTGGAGTCTGCATTTTGGGTCCTTTTTTCAATTCATACAGTCTGCCCTCGCCAGACTGTGACACCTTTAAACCCTGAATAGTTTCTTTTGGTGTGCATTAGTGTGGATATTAGTCACATGTTCATGTAAACAACAGTAACATCAAACCATTACGTGTGTGAGATGTGGTTTTGATGTCTGGGTTACAGTTAGGTTAGGGAAAGCAATGAGATGTCCTCACTAACACAGCTAAACGAGAATGTGTGTTTCTCCAGACACCAGCAAACGATGCTTCGCACGACGTGAAACTTCCATGTTAATCCAGACTCATCACGAGAACGTGGTCTGTGGACCATCTCAGAGCTTCCTGGAGTCCACAAACGTTTGCGTGGTGCTTCTTTGCTTTTTCCACCATCCAAAAACCAATAAACTGGTTCCTCCCACTCTGCAGGCCCCTCAGGTCACAGAGCGCTGGATCAGTTAAAGGTCCGCCCTGAGTCTGGGGCCGTCGCGATGCTGGAACAGGAAGTGTGGTGACGGCTTCCTGTACCCCTCTGCGTGCACGCAGCAGGGGCTGAGAGAAAGAGGGCGGCCCTGGGTGGGTGGTGTGGGCCCAGACTCCCGTCAGTCACAGTGATTGACTTTTCCACTTGAAGGACACAGGCCCCTCAGGTCACAGAGCGCTGGATCAGTTAAAGGTCCGCCCTGAGTCTGGGGCCGTCGCGATGCTGGAACAGGAAGTGTGGTGACGGCTTCCTGTACCCCTCTGCGTGCACGCAGCAGGGGCTGAGAGAAAGAGGGCGGCCCTGGGTGGGTGGTGTGGGCCCAGACTCCCGTCAGTCACAGTGATTGACTTTTCCACTTGAAGGACACAAGCGTCTTTCCTCCCTCTCCTCTGGGAAGCTTCAGCGTCTAACTCGAGCGTTTAAAAAGACAAAGTGTCAAAGCGCTAATCGACTTCTGAAAGCGCTGCTCTCACTTTCATTCTGTCGCTCTTCCCAAAATAAAGAGGGAGAGGGGAAGATACAGTTCTTTGGCAGGCGGGTTAATAACTCGCTTTGCTGTGGACGCCTTAAATTGGTTTCCATTGACACCTGCTATCTCTGAGCCGATAGCAGTGGGGACCTCATCAAGTGCAGACGCCGATGCCGCCGAGCAATAACGTCCATCCGGCGCCGTGTCAGAGCCGGACTTTTGTTCCGTAGCCGTCACTCGTCAGTGATGCTTCCCGATGATAAATCGTCCATTTCCATTCGTGCTGCTTTAATTACCTCGCCACGAGGTTGGGCTTATCTCACAGTAGACATTCAAATATTGAAATATTTGTCATTACCGGCCCTTTTTTGTCAGAGGAGGCAGAGAATCCCTGATGAACGTCTGCTGAAGGAGGAAACTCTGAATCAGCAGTTTGTGCTTTAGGTGGGGCTGCCTCCAGCCTCCTGCTGATGTCATCAGCTGCTCTTTATCTCCTCACACCCGCCCATCACCCTTCTGTGACACAAGAGCAGTCCTGTCACTTATACCACAGGTGTGTGTGAATGAGGGGGACACGAGGAGGAGCTGAGGACATGCAGGTGGTCCCAGCAGCAGGGGGTCGATCCTTCCTCTCAATGCTTTGCTGCTATTCTGTGTTTGTAGAGGCTGGAGGTCAGGAGAGGTTTGGAAGCGTGTTATTGGAGGGCGATGATGAAATCAGCAGAGACAGCTGCGGAGGAGGCGTGGACTGAGGCTGAGCACAGGGACGTGATTGGCTGCAGCTTCTATTCTCTCTTTTACTTTTTTCCATCGTGATTAAACTGCCGGCTGCTCTGTGCTCCTCAGCCTACACGCTGATGCAGGAGCTCTTCTTCTTCAGCCGCTGTAGTCTGAACTTTATGGGGGGGCATGAAGCGACAACAGTCTGGATCACATGAATAAGGTTCCTGACCTGCTGCAGTTCCTCTGACATCCAGCAGGGGCAGCAGTGAGTCAGCCCCCATAGGCCCTGTGTTTCCCTTCATAGCAGGGGCGGGTTTTGATGATCCATTTATCGATTACAATCGATTCTAGCTTGGATAACGCGATATCGATTCATTAAAACCCCGAATCTATTTTTAAATGTAAATTTATTTTGCCCCAAACGCCAGAATCTCAGGTTAAACCTCACAAAATTTCAACAACCACCAAACAGCTAAAACAGTGAATGAGAGCAGGAACACGGATTCTGCACAAAGACGTAAACACAAAGCGCCGACCCGAATCAGAATCAGTGAGATGTCGCCTTTCTCACCCGACGGCACGGACACGAGCTGAAAGCCGACAGCTCGCTGATTCTGATGTTTCGTTGGGTCGGCGCTTTGTGTTGACGTCTTCTTTGTGTTGACGTCTTCTTTGTGTTTGATTCTGAAGCTGCAGTTTTGTTGCTCTCCAAACAATATCAACCGAACCAGCAGCAAGAAAAGATCCAAACTACGCTTCAGCATCAGGTCATGTTCAGATGTTGAGTCATGGTTCTCTTCAGTTTTTGACTGCACAATATTTTCTGATCCGGACTCTCGACATCATGTGACCAATAATACAGGGAGCTATATTATAAGTATCATGTAATAATAGTGTGAGGTGACAGGTGACCCTGCCTTTACCTGTGGAAACAACACACTGAATCAGGTGTGCTTCAGCTGGGCTGTCGGTCGTCCTGCTGCTGATCTTCATGGATCTCAGCTCTTTCATCACATCTGTGTCACTGTTATGGGTTTAACTGATATGTCAAACAGTTTTTGTGTAACTGCTTGTGTGTGTCTGTGGAGCGAGGTGTACATCAGAGTGCTGTACTTTGTCCTTTCACCTGGGACGAGTCGTGCTCAGGTGATTCAAGCTGTCGCCCGGGGACTAGTTTACTGAACCGTGGCAACGCTTACTTCCTGTTTCCGCCCAAACGCCCCAAAGAGCTCAGCGCTCCGGAGCGTGACAGCGAAGCCGCTCTGATTGCTTTAAACGATGCTTCGTGGTGCTCGCAGCGGTCCTGGCTGGAAGGGCGATAAACGGCGAGCTTCATTAATGGATGAGCTGCGTTTGTCTCCTCGGGACAGGAAATGAACCCGGCCTCGCTGTCAGGCTCCTCTGACTCGTTAAAGCCGGACGCTTTTTGTTCCAGCTCCAAAACTTTTTTCTCTTATTGCAAACAAGCTGCATTTTCCACTGCAGTGGCTGCTGAAGAGCTCCGTCAGCATGTTTGCCTGCTGCGAGGATATCAGTGCTAATACGACTGCTGGCATCTCCTCCTTCCTCACAGAAACACTAATTGGTTTGGCGGCGGCTAATCTAATTGGACACCAAAGGTTAGTTATGTGAATCCACACGAAGCCGAGCCCTCCCCACAGCCGCTCTTATCTGCGGCTCAGGCAGGCTGAGGAGGACGTGCGGGGGGAGGCGGCCAAAGTCCTGCTCTATCGTTACTGGCAGGGCTTCAGGGGGAGGGGCTAACTGCAAAGACACACACAGGGAGAAGTTTGTTTCTTCTGATTTTCTTCTTCCTCTTTAAAAAGTGGATCAGTATTCCGGCCTTTTTCCACCGGGACATGTAAACCACGGAGCGCAGGCTCTCTGAGAGGCTGGCGGGGTTCAAGCGAACACTTGGAGGGGGGTTGAAGCATCAGGGAGTTCATTCTGAGTGGACCTGTTACACATTTCACACGTCCACACGAGTGACACTTGCAGTGGATATAATCTCATAAATAACCTGGATGTGCTCTGGGGGGCGTGTGTTCGGTGTGTGTAAACGCTGTGTTCGAGGTCAGCTGCAGCGTGCGCTGTTTCCACGCGGCAGCAGACAAGACGAAGCGTCTTTCACGGATTTCCTCGACATGTAAATCATTGAGTGTCTGCGAGTTTGCAGTGACGCGGCAACCTCTCTGACCACGGGCAGTGCTTCCATTGACCTCCACGTTTGGCTGATGGCCGGGCAGATGTGGTCTTATCGCCGACCTCCATCTTTTCTCCATGCAGCAGCTTATCTCCATGTTGGAGATAAAGACATGGAGAGGCCAGGCTCGCCGTCTGCAGACACAGAGCTCCATTCTGTTTGCTTTACTGCACATGTGCACGTATACGCGCATGTGTAGGTGACGCTGCAGCTCACAGGCTGACGTCACGTCTTTCGCCGCTCTCAGTCACTCAGAGAGCAGCTTCTCTGTGCTGGTGACCAGCCGGACGGCGTGCGTCGTGCAGCCGCTCAAGCGAGCTGAGCAGGACTTCCTCATAGTGAAGAAACATTCTTATATGGTCATCTTAAGGAGCGTCTTAAGAGGCAGCCAATCAGAAGAAAGCTGGATTTAAGGAAGGGGGAGGGGCCTTTTTTTAGACTAGGAAGTGATGGGCTGTAAGATAAAGAAGATTATTGTGAACAGTGAATCATGCAAAGCTGCTGTGAAGGGTCACACGAGAGCGTGTTTCAGGGTCGTCATGGATACACAGACGGCGTTTCTAAAAAAAATAACCAAATGTTTTATTTCATGTTGATACATTCTTGGACGACACCACAGAATAGTTGCATGAGTGGCCAAATGTAAATCTCTCCCACAACATTGGCACATAAGCAGCAAGGGCAACATGAATATACCAAGTACAAACAGTAGAAAACATACATGCTTCCACTTTTTAAAACGTGTTTTTCTTTTTTAAATATATATTCTCCGTGTGTTTCTCCTGCAGGGAATAAGAAACCGAACAAAGCCGCATTCTGCCGAGCGAGAACGTTTCCGAGGAACCGAAGAACGGACGATTCGGAGCAGACAGGTGGGATCGACTGTGGCACAGAACTTATTTTTCTGGTTCAACATCAAACATATCAGGCATGCATTGACAACCTCGACATCGACACCTTTAGTTGGTTTTTTTAGTCCATGAAATCAGCAGAGACTCAGCCTGGACCGAAGGAGGCTCCCTCGGGGTAAGGGTCTGCCCCTCACCCCCACCGCCGCCATCAAACACCTACAAACAGTGTGTGGAGAAGAACACGCATGTTGGGGAGGGAATGTTTCATCAGGTGACCACGAACGGCTTTAAAAACACTTAAAAACTGTTTTGGCTCCGTGTCACGGCCAGCTGAACGGTCAGATTTCAGACCTGCTGCTGTGTTTGTCAAAGCCTCTGAAAACGCCGTTTCTCCACAACACTGACGGTTTGCTTCATTCAGCTGATTCTCACCTGGAATAAACCTCGTTAATCTGCTCGTGCGAGGAACCATCTCCAGGCCGGCGTGACTGAGGTCCAAACAGGAAGCAGAGGGTAAAGCAGGTCTCGGCGCTCCCAGTCGTTCGTTTTAACTTTCAGAGCATCAGATCGTCGACATATAAGCAAATAAAAATGGAGCACGACTCTCCAAAAGGCTTCAACCTCTTTTACTCTGTTTCACTGTTTGGATTTCATCCGTTTTTTAAACTCTGATTTCCACCGTGAAGATTTTTTAATGACTAAACTGTGCTGGGTAAACGCTGTAGTAGCTGGTAAAAGAGGCTGAGGGTGGAGCTGCAGGGTGTGTGACCACGCAGCTCAGGTATGATATTTTTTAATCATGTTTATTAAAGAAGTCTATTTCAATGATTGTGTATTTTTGAAACGACCTCTTGTCTTTTTCAGGGGGACAATAAAACCATGTTTGGTCCCTGATTGATGGGAACAGGCCAAGTCCAAGAAAGAGTAAAATAAGTCCTCTTACTCCACCCGCAGGGGTGTGGGTGGAGTAAGAGGACTGGGGTCAGGACGGTGCAGGTACCGCTCCGAGGCTACACAGTGGCTAACTGCCAGCAGACACCCCCAGAGCGGGCACTGTAAAATTCTCTGCTGCCTTCAGCCCTGCAGCTGTTTCCTGCATGCAGCCCAGTGCATTCTGGGATATGTAGTCAGGAGCAAACGAGCCGAGCGAGTCATAAAAACTTTGTTTTCAGAGGCTTTTTTTTCTCACGTTTGCAGGATAAAAATGTGAGTCCAGGTGGCAGCGCGAGCGAAGCCCTCCAAATCTCCGAGCGAAGAAGAATATGGCTTCAATAAAACCGAGAAGCAAAGTACATCTGTCGTCGGCATGGCAACCGCAGCCGTCTTACAAACCAACAGAAATCAAACCAACGGAAAGAGGCCGACATATAAGCCATAAAGAACTACACACGCGGACAGGAAGGTGAGAACTTGCAGTTTGGAAGTACATAAAGAGACACGAGGGGGCGGGCTCACACTTCGTTTGACATCACCGGCGGCACGGAGCCCATCGGCGCCGCCCAGTCATCGCCGCCCGATGCATCCGCCGTGTTCGACCTCACAACCACTGGCATCACTTCAACAACAAAACAATTAGATTTTTATTTCTGGAGCTTTTCTCGACCTGGAGGGGTCAGAGTTCAGAGGTCGTCCCACCACGCTCCGCTTTGCACCTGAACGTCTCCGATGGGCGGTGAAGCACATGAGACCAAAAGAAGAGAAAGAAAAAGTCCTGCACGTCGCCGCTTTTCTCCCGTTGCTCGTCCTTCTTGCAGGAGATCAGACATCTCGCTCTGCAGTGACGGAGGAGCGCCGTTAGATCACGAGGTTGTTGTAGCTCACGTACTTCTTCTTAGCTGCTGGACCTGGGGACGGCAGGAGACACAGAGGTCAGATTCGGTCCTCACGGCTGCTTGAAGAGCAGAGATGAAGGTTAATGATGGAGCAGGGATGAGGTGATGACAGACGTTCGGGTAAGTAAGGCTTGAATTATGAACTCTCAGCAGGGAGGACGGGACGGTGAGAGGTCATAACTCAAAAGCATCTGCAGCAGAGGGAGAAACAAAAGGAGTGTGGGCTTATCTGAGGGTCGACCGATCAGCCGCTGCGGTGGGTCTAACTTTGAGCCACAGGTGGCGCTAAAGAGCTGAAGATGGAAAGATGGCAGCTGATGAAAAGACTGAATCTGTGAGGGATCATTCATCTGCACATGCTCAGTAGAGTCTTCACATCTTGGAAAAATGCGTTTAACCCTTTATTTACCATCTTAGAAGCAAATCTTCAAATGACTGCAAAATTCAAACGGTTTTAAATTTAAAGCCAAACTGACGAAAGACGTCCGTCGGGCCTGTAAATACACGCTGGTAAATAAAGAGTTCATGGATGTTTGAAAGGCTTGTGTACTTTTGTGTGTTTTTGTACTTGTACTCAGTGGGAACAGCCTGCCTCGTGTCTCCATGCCGTAGATTTCATGGATTACGCCCCCACAACAGCGCCGTCATTTCAACATGACGTGCCCACAGACCTGGAGAACACCTCCAGCTGCAGGTGTTTCACTAACAGCTCGCTGAGCCGTGAATCAAACGCGTGTTCAGGTGTCGGCCCGCGGTGGCAGTCCTACGACGAGCTTCAGCCTCTGATGGAGGACGGCAAACATGCTGCTGTACTGTTGGCTGTGTGACGCAAACATTGTTATTAGAGTTCATTGAAATATTCTGTGTTTTGCACCTGGAATAAACTCAAGGATCAGTCTCTAACATGTTCCTGCCTGTAACACTCGATCTCGCTCTCTTCATTAAAGCACTCGCCACGTTGCTCGTTTGTAGCACAAACCTGTAACATCTGTTCCCTGCTGTGGATTTATCTCTGAGTAAATATGGTGCGTTGCTGTGGGCGTGCGGTCCAGCCGAGCTCCTGCAGACACCTGATCCGTGTCGGTGCTGAAGCTCTGCAGAGTTAGCACACGGCTCCTGAATGACGCAGGAAGCTGAGCGTGACGTGTTCGAGGGGTTCAAGGTGAGCTGTGCAGCTCCACCACCTCCATATCTCCCTGCTGCAGCCCCCCCGCTGGCACTTGACCCTCAGCATTCGTCCGGTGACGAATGGCTGGGAACCAGGAGCCGCCATCAATCGTGGCAGATAAAAGAGAAAACGGCTGCGTTTGCATATTGAGCAGCCGCTCTGACTTTGTGTCTCATTCACATTCAGGAGCAACATCTCCAGCTCGTCTGACAGCGGTGGGCGGAGCCTGATGATAACCGAATAAATTAACTCAGTCAAAAAAAAGAAGACGTTTCTGTTCATTCTCCCCCCACCCCCCCGTCTGCAGTCAGACTGTTTCTGTGCAACACTCATCATAAACAGTCAGTCTGGCTATAATTAAGCCTAAAATAATGGTTCCAGATTAAATGATAATGAGTCTCCTTTAACGCAGCTGAAAGCGTCTCAGAAAACTCGCAGACCCCAAAAATCCGACGTCTGGGAAACACGTTTATTTCTGCTCCGTGCAGAGAGAGAGATTACTCGTTGAGGAGCATCGGTCAGGGAGCTGGTCGCTCTCGGCCTCATCGTTACAGAGGAGAGAAAGCGCCAGTCTGTATGACCTTTCACACACGCGTGTATACAAACCTGTGTCACACTTTTACACACAGGCTCAGCTCAATGACAGAATATCAACAGGAATAATTGATGAGCTTCACCTGTGGCTGCTCCCCCTGCTGGAAACACAAGATACTACCGCCGGTTTTCCTACAGGCTGTTTGGGGGTGTGGTCACATGAGGCCCACTAACGAGGATCTGATTACCGTCACGACGCTCAGAGATCCGCCGCGGTCCTGTCATGGATCAGTCGGCCATCTCTGGCCTCGGCGTGCTGCTGCACTGGGCTGTTTTCACAGCTGCTGACTCACAGACCGCGGAAGTGTTGGGAAGTCAAATCGCTCCAAAAATAAACGTTCATCTCAGCCTCTGCTGGCGGCGTGGAGAGAGAGGCGGCGAGGCCTCGTATCGCAGGATGGAGAGACAGCGAGAAAGCGGTCTTTGTGGTGGAATCAGCTGGAGGAGCGGGGAGGATGGCGACGGAGGTGAGGAGTAGGAGGAGGAAAGAGAGGATTTACAAAGTGAAGGAGGAGGGGAGCGCTGAGACGCTCGAGGCCGAATGAGAGGGGAGGCGGAGTGGCGAGCGTAGGCCGGCCCACAGATGGCTCTGCCCCCCCCCGGTGTGCCATAACTAACTACAGTGACTGATGTGCTGTAATTATGACGGGGCCTCGGGCTGCGCCACTGAGGTTTTCCCGCGGGGGTGTCATTATTTATGGTTACAGCCACGGCGCCTCGAGGAGCGTCCCGAGTTTTACTGAGAGCAGCTGAAGCTGATCCAGATTAATCAATCAGACCAGGACCCGGTTTTACCGCCACTGTTTCTCAGACTCTGGCGTCTCCTCTGCGATGTCTGCAGGACGAGGACAGGAGTGATTCTTATTGACAGACCCTGCAGACGACCGCCGTCACGGCCACTGAGGAACTCTGGACTCTGAAAGCTGATGTTTGCATTTGTACTCGTGGGCTTCACATCTGCCATCATGAAGAGCAGAGAGCTCAGCACGTTACAGAAACGCCACGCCTGCACAGGCGGCGTGCGAGCTGCAGTTACAGCCTCTTGTTCGAGCCGATACGCGTGCGTGGATCACGTTACCACCACGGCTGCTGATTCTGGACTTGGTGCCCATTTGTGTCTATATTTCTTTAATGCAGCTCCACAAATCAAGCATACGTTTTAAATCCGCGACCATACCACGAACCACCCGGCCGGTCAGTTGCGCGAACACACTAGAAGCCGCCGCCGAACCCACCGGCCTCTGTCAACGGACCAAAACGAGAAGCCCTCAACAAGTAGTTCCAACCATCGTCACTGGTCGCCACATAGTTCTCTCCCACAACGACACGCCCAACACCGCAGCACACTGTCTTTTCGGGTCACGTTACCACCACGGCTGCTGATTCTGGACTTGGTGCCCATTTGTGTCTATATTTCTTTAATGCAGCTCCACAAATCAAGCATACGTTTTAAATCCTGACGTCTGTGGTGTGGGAGGAGCTACATGCGCGCTTTCTCCTGGTGACATGGTGTATTAAATTAGCTCACTGAGGCAGAGCCGTCTCTGCGTCAGGGGTCTCGGGAGGGGCTTCAGAGGTTCAACAGGAAGATCCTGCACATCAGGAAACAACCAAACTTAGGCTCCTCGATCTGCCCGATCACTCGGTGTGGCGAAAGCCCGGTGGGCTGTGTCAGGGTCCCGGGTGAGGTGGCGGACACAGTGGTCTCACGGGGGCTCTGGGAGCTCTGGATTGGCCATGACTGGGACACTCTCTGAGCACGTGCAGAGCCCATAGCTGGATGAAGGCCTGCTGCGTCGGCTGGATGTTTCACAGCAGGTTCAACAGCTGCACACTTTACATCCTGATGGACTCAGGAGCGGCGCAGGAACCCCAGAGGTCACCGGGGGTCGGACGTGCAGTTAAAGCACCGGAGGACGGCCTTAAATCTGCCGCTCGGAGCGCCACGCTACAACCTCCTCGTGTAAAAGTTAAAGTCGGTTGAAAGAGGGCGGTAAAGAGCCGAGGACGTCACTTTTACATCCCCTCCCCACTCGGGTCTCTCTCCTCCTCCTCAGACCTCCAGGAGAAAATGGATCAAGGTCGGGACAGCAAAGCAGAAGCAGAAGATTAATTTGCTCTTACCTCTGATAAATTATGAAATTAGCCTGTGAGGGGGAGAAAAACATGATTTGGTGAGTGGTCCCAGAGGGAACCCCACTGTGAGCTGGTAATTTGATCACACAGACATGTAATTTCAACTTGTGCACTTTGTATTTCTGAGAAGCTGCGAGCCGAAGCTTTCCGCTGACTCTGCTATTACTGCGGCGTTTCTCAGCGGCGTCAGGAGCGCATCCTCGTCCTGCACCTGCTCGTTCCCACCTCGCGTTCCTTTAGCGTCACTCAGAGCAGCTGTGATCGAGTTCAGGACGTCTCCGAGGACATTTAGGTGTCTCCAGAATGGCTGACTTCCTGTTAGGACTCGTGTAGCTGCAGCCTGTGAGCTCACGCTGAAGCATTAATGACCTCGAGCTCAGTTTGGTCTGCTGTCAGCCGCCTCTTCCTGTCATGTGATGGTGATTGGCTCCGCCCACAGGGAACTTCCGGTCCTTTGTCAGGCTGCGCCTGCGGGTGATGAAACCTGTGACGAGGTGACATCAGCTCGCCACGAAAGCAGAAAAAATGTTGTAAACGTCGTTTCTGGCTCAGATGGATTTCTGCTCCATGCACTGGAGGACAGAGCAGAGCATGCCGTGCAGCCCCGTTCACTCCAGCATCATCAGTCTGAATGATGTCACTGATGATGTCACAGAGACGTTTCTTGGTTTGATATGTTCAGCTGATTTGTTCTGAGAGGAGAACGATCAGAGCGACGGTCCATCGTCGACACGTCTGAGTGTGAACCCATACCGGCGAGTTTACTGTTTGAAAACGATTCGTCACTTTGATGAAGGAATGACTGATAAACCTGTTGTTTCAGCGTCTCTGTGGAACTAAAGTTACATGTGGCCCAGAGTTAGTGAGCAGCAGCCCTCCCAGAAAAGACGCCTAGGCCTGGTGGCGAGGTGGTCGGGGTGGCTGCGGGGCTCACGGAGCTCCACCCTGGGAGCGGTGTTACCTCACGATGGTAAAGGTTAAATATCTCTTATCTCACACTCTGCTGGAGCAGCTTTGCATGAGTCACAGTTCAAAACGCCCCGGACTTTGGTGCAGCTCGCTAGTTCATCCTCTGTCTCTTTAAGGCCACCTTCTTCTGATTGGCCAGCGTTAGGAAGCCTGCTGAGGGGCAGCGCTCAGCGTGAGCCGTACTGCGTGTGCTTCTGTTTCAGATGGATTATTCTTACAGACATTTAGCTCATGGATTAAAACTGTGGGCGTGTTCAGTTAATGACAGGAATCAGCAGAGTCGTCCTCTTCAGCCTTTACATTAAATCCATGTCTCAGATTTCTCAGTATTAACTGGAGCTCATTCAAACACAGACTCCCTGCTTTCTGTGAGATCAGCTGCTAATCCGCCCCACAGATCCTGAAAATCAGACTTTTCATGTATTTCAGAAGTTTGGAGAGACGCTAACGAGGACAACGAGGCCGTTAATGTATCCTAACGAGCCAATCATCACGCAGCTTTAGACCCACGCTGGTGTTCAGCATATAAACGTTAGTTCTTGGAGACAGGGCTGCAAAAATAAAAGCCGGTTTGTATTCAGAGACACGATTAGCACATGCACTCATGCATTTGTAAAGGAACAGTTCAACATTTAATAAAACCCTCCTCTCCTTCCTGCTGCTTCCTGCTAAACGTAGCTTAGCAGCTGATGATCACATGCATCAGACTTTATTTTCATCGCTTCATTCATTCAGCCTGAAGCACAGAAACTGTGAGTGTCTGCCTGAAAGCGGCGATCAGGACGTCCAAACACACGCCGGCTCCACAGACTCGTCACAGGCAGATTTAAACATTGTGTTCAGGGTCAACGTTTCACCTCCGGGAACAACAGGGAACAAGTCTGTGACATCTTCAGTTTTATGCTCAAATTTCAAAGAAACGTTTTAGCCGCAGAATTTTATTTATGATCTGAACAAAACACCTGAGGTTTGGGTTTATTCCAGATCATTCGAAGTACCAAAAATGAATCTGATAAAATGGTTTAACTCTCAGAAAGCGCTCTCTTTTCTGTGAGAGAAACAGAACCTTTGAGACGTCACTCGAGGTGTTTGGATGAGCTCTTCTAACTGTGCGGTGTCAGGTACTTACTGCTGGGGTCGACGTTCTCGCACAGCTCCGTCTTGGCCTCTCCGTTGGGCCGGTCACTGGCCTTGTGTGACAGCCGGGATGACATGGTGGCGGCCGTGACGACGGCCTTGAAGGATCGTTTCCTCTTCTGCACGTTGAGCTCCGGGTGGAAGATGATGACGTAGACTTTGGGCATGTAGAGCATGCCGAGGGCCACGGACGCGCTGAGGTTCATGGAGATGGTCAGCGTGGTGGTCTGGATGTACAGCTGGTGGGAGAGAGAGGGGAGAACGGGGTTAGTTAATGGTTTCATCTCAGAGGTGTTTTGTTCCAGTAACACTGTGAGGAACCTTGGAGTCATTTTTGACCAGGACATGTCCTTCAACGCACATATTAAACAAATATGTAAGACTGCTTTCTTCCATTTGTGCAACATCTCTAAAGTTAGAAATATCCTGTCTCAGAGTGACGCTGAAAAACTAGTTCATGCATTTATTACTTCCAGGCTGGACGACTGTAATTCATTATTATCAGGAAGTCCTAAAAACTCCCTGAAAAGCCTTCAGCTAATCCAAAATGCTGCAGCAAGAGTCCTGACAGGGACTAGAAAGAGAGAGCAGATTTCTCCTGTTTTGGCTTCCTGTTAAATCCAGAATTCAAAATCCTGCTCCTCACATACAAGGTCTTAAATAATCAGGCCCCATCTTATCTTAATGACCTTGTAGTACCATATCACCCTATTAGAGCACTTCGCTCTCGCTCTGCAGGCCTACTTGTTGTTCCTAGAGTATTTAAAAGTAGAATGGGAGGCAGAGCCTTCAGTTTTCAGGCCCCTCTTCTGTGGAACCAGCTTCCAGTTTGGATTCAGGAGACAGACACTATCTCTACTTTCAAGATTAGGCTTCAAACTTTCCTTTTTGCTAAAGCATATAGTTAGGGCTGGACCAGGTGACCCTGAATCCTCCCTTAGTTATGCTGCAATAGACGTAGGCTGCCGGGGATTCCCATGATGCACTGGGTGTTTCTTCCTCACTATGTGTTAACAGACCTCTCTGCACTGAATCATACTTGTTATCAATCTCTGTCTCTCTTAACAGCCTGTTCAGAGACTCCTGAACGAGCAGAGGTTCATCCATCTCCACTGCTGCTGACCTCTGACCTTTAACCCTTTAGAGCTGTGTAGTAGGTACCGTCCTGGTGACGGCTGTATTTCAGTCACGCCGCTCGCTCGTGTCAGCGGCGGTAAAGAGACTCGGGAAGCTCGCCTCACTCAGAAGCAAACTCTCGACACTTTTTATGAGCCAGTGAAGGATTGTGTTTTATTACCCGCCGTGTTCTCGACCCTCGCCTGCAGCAGAGAGCGGCAGCCGGCCGAGCCACGCCATTAATGTTTTATGCAGTGTGTATATTGCCCCTGTGTCCGAAGCCGTGGCCCCGTGAACCCAATAGAGGGCCGATACGGGCCCGGGAAGAATGCATAAAGAGGCACGGCTGTGCTGTAATGGGCTTCCCAGAGTGGCTTTCACTGAGTTCAGCCCACTGTCTTTATGTGTTATGGCCCTGCTGTCACAGTCTGAGCGACGCCATTAACGGGGAGAAGTCACAGCAGGCGGGGTGGGGCTGAGAGTTAGGGGAGCAGCGGGGAGAATATTCAGACCCGCAGAAAGGCTGCTCGCTTCCTGCGCCACATCAGCAAGAAACTACGCGGCGCTCTGAAGGAACACGAGGCCCTGCACCACCACCTGACGCAGGTTTAATGAGCCCGCGGCGTTTACCTGCATGACAGTCTGCACGCACGTCTTCTTCTACAAAGCTGTGGCAGCAGACACACCTGCACGTGTCCAGCTCATCTACAGTATCTTCATCCCTGCAGTCCCCACCTGCAGCTCGTGTGCACAGGTGAGGGTTCCTGCCATCTGTCAGCACCTCGTGTGCGAAAGACACCCTGACATACACGAGCTCCTCCCTGATGACCACGGTCTCGGGGTCGGAGACCTCCGCAGGTGCGAGCTGGACACACAGATGTGTTTGCTTCACCACAAGGGGGGGAGACCTCCGCAGGTGCGAGCTGGACACACAGATGTGTTTGCTTCGTTACAAAGAGGTGACGGACGTCAGAAACGGGCAGCGAGAGCAGCGTCTGTCTGCTCCAAGCAGACGAAGGCAAACATCAGCGAGGAGGCGGAGTCAGTGGTTTGTTTAAAGCCTGTGTGAGCTGCTGGCCCTCAGCTGTGACAGTCCACTCTGAGCTCCCGTGGAGGAACACCTGCTCTGACAGGTGTGCGCACGATCGTGCAGTCAGAGGTCTGTGCGAGGCTGATGTGAATCAGCGATAAGATGACACGACTGATAGAGCCCAAACAGCAGCGCTCTTATCAGCTCACCTGCTTTAATGTCTATCTGTGAGGAGGCGGAGCTTGAGCTGAGTGATCAGCAGGTCTCTGTGGATGCAGACTGAAGTGAGCCCTCCAGACGTCATCGCTCATATACAGTCTGTGCTTGTAACTGTAGGTGGCGCTGCTCTGTTGCAGCTGTTTGGCTCTTTGTCTGTACACATCTGTCTGAGTGCTGCACATCTGGCAGCTTTTCAGCCGAGCTGGAGTGACCCTCCTCCTGAGCAGACAGCCTCAGAGCCTCTTCCAGCTTCACTTTGTGTTTCTATAATTCTGCTTCACTTCTCTTGCCTCCTATTTCCTTTGCACTTCTTCCCTTTCTGTCGCAGTCTTCATCCTTCCTCGCCTCCTTGCTTCCCTGTGACTCGTGGCGTCCCTGTGCTGTTTTCCTGACACGATGAAGGTCGTTTTCTTTCTTCGGCTGAAATGCTTGCGGCGTCCTTACGATGTTCTCACATGACTCCTGTTACTGCCGTCTTCTCGCCGTCACGTGAGGCCAAGCGCTCGGCTGCTCCTGCGGCTCTGATTGGACAATTGGTAGTAAACAACGAGTCTGGCCCAGCATGCTGCAGACAGACTCCTCCCCCCTCATTTAAAGCCCTCCCCCCAATGAAAATGTGCTCCTCTTCTCTGAAACCACATCAAAGATGGCCGTCTCACTGAGGCGGCGTCAGGCAGCCTGCCGTTTCTGTGTGAGGCACAAAGGTGGAGGTCGACTCCATCAGGTGCAAACGCTGAAACAGACTCCAACTTATCTACGTCAGGCCCAGCTGCGGTCCGGTCGGCGCCTGGCGAAATCATCCGCACACTTCTGTGTTTTATGGTTCACAGGGAAACGTTTCTCGTCTCGGCGCCACATCCGTGTCACCGTGCGGCGTCCTGGGAGGCGTTTCGATAAAGTTTTGACACGCTGTTGGTTTGCTGATGTCCTCTGCTGCTGTAGCGCGGCGCTCTGTGAGGCTCTTCATTTCCATTTGTGGCGGATTTATTGTTGGATTGCTTCTCATTTTATTGACTCGCTCTCAGCGCACAGACTGGTTCATTTATCCAAATAATTGGACGCTCGTGATGCTCTTTGAACCTCTGACCTGCCTGAGAGGCCGTACGCATAAAGTTTGATCAAGTGAAAAATTAAAAGTGTGTGTAAACACAAAGTGCAGACGGAGGCTCTTCATCATGTCCATAAAAGCTGCTCTTTAATAAACCTTCATCACTGAGGTCTCACCCGTCGTTTCCACCATCTGTGGCGGTGAAGCGACGCTCACTCAGCTCAGCTAAGCGTGTCAGAGCGCGCAGGCGCGTGGAGGAAAACCATCGACGGCAGGAACAGCGAGTTCAGAGTTCACGAAGAGATCAGAGCACCAGGTAGAAACCGCAGAGCCGAGACCCGGACAGGTGTGTGCACCTGAGTGTCCCTCAGAGCCGAACAATACGAGCGAGGAGGATTCAGGAAACCTCTCAAAGCAGGACAGGAAGTGAAACTTTGACCTTGGAAAGACGTCACCTCAGACGTGAAGCTGGACGTCTTCGTGGTTGCGGTCGTCGTAGTGTGTCAGAAGTTACGGTCTGAGCTTCACAGCATCAGGAAGCTGCTGCTGATACTTCTTCAGGACTTTGTTCAAAGTTTAAGGGAAACTTTGCCAAAACTTTTATTTGCAGGAAGCTTTCGGTCTGAGTGACGTCCACAGATGTTTCCTGTATGGACCGGCGCACCCGCAGACACGGCTGCGCCACATTGCAAAAACCCACGAAGTTGAAGCGACACCAAATCACGGACGGTGTCGGCAGCGAGCATAAAGTAGGGGCGATGCTCGGAGCTCAAACCTCAGACTGATGTTTGTCCTGCCCTGGAGGTGTTTCACCTTCTGAGCTCTTCTTCACGGACATTCGGTGGCGTTAGGTGGAGGAAACAGTCGCAGCCTCGTCGTAGACCCTGCTGCACTCTTACTATGTGAAGTCAGGTTTCGCTTTGCGTCACCTGTGTGAAAACACGTCGTTCGCCAACAAGTCGCCTGATTCGCCCTTTGCTTCCCGGCTCTGTGTCAAAGTCAGGCTGAACCAACTCAGTGAAGCTGAGCTCCAACTGCCTTCAAAGGGCATAAATAAGCTCCTCCCCCATATCTGATTGGTGGCGATGTCGGGTGTACGTGGTGTTTAAGGCTCAGTTTTTAGCAGAGTTAAATATTTGCAGGTTCACCTAAACTGACATCAGTCTGCTGCAAACGCACCATGTGGATGAGGAGTGGTCATGTGACGAGGCCTGCAGCTAGTCACATGACCCTGTCCTGATCCTCCCCGCCTCTCAGGCCTCAAAGGCGCATTTTAACAATTGATGGCAGGAACGTGGTCATGATTCTGCCGTGTGCCTGAGGCCCGGAGCGAGCTGTGTTCAGGTCATTCCAAAGGTAAGACAGTCCCCGCCTTTGAGGACGTTTTGGACCTCCCAGCCACCGTAGCACATGACTCCTCTGACGACAGATTTTAAAGTAGAAACTGCTGGGTGCTGTAAACTCTTCAAAAACACTGCTTCCTTGATTACTCCGGCTGGAGCTGCTCTTTATGCGCTCAATAAAAACCGCTGCCACAGTTTCTGCTCGCCACCTCCAGACGCTGATAAAAGTTATGCTAACGCTGTTTTAGCGCCGTACACAGAAATAAAATGGTGCACAGTGGAGAGCGATGAAACGAGAGAAATGAAGCATCACTGCCGCAGAGCTGGAGACAGTTAAGGGTGGAGAAGGGAGAGGCGAGGGTGGAGAGAGAGGTGCGTGAGAGGAGGTGGAGGTTCAGTGGGCGTGAGCGTAAACGACGAAGGAACGCGAGACGAGCCAAGGAGGGCGGGGACGAGGAGAGGCTGCAAAGTTTAGAAGAACATCAGACACACGAGGAAGATCGACGAGACGTTCAGTTTGGATGGAGGGAGGAGGAGGTGGTGTTAGAGGTGGAGGCAGGGCGGAAGTGAGTCGAGAGTCACAGTGTTTGTTCCTAATGTTTTGTCTTCTTGGTCTGAGCTGGTTTCCATGGTGACACCTGTGGCATCTGAGTGCAGGTACACCCAGAACCAATCAGCATTCTGAAGCTGCAGAAACACCAAAACCATGGCAACCAATCCTGAACACACGCCAAAGCTCAGCTTCAGTGGACGCCTCCCTCTGAGACCGCCCTCAGAGTGCGTCCAGAGCTGCCTGTGACTACGGTATGCACACGCAGACACACACACGCACACTGAGGTGGTGGTGTTGAACAGCAGCTCGGTGCTGCAGGAGGTGACGAGGGTTAAAGGGCGTCCTCCTGCTGCCTCCTCACATTTGACCTTCTGTCCTGGAGTCATGGTCACAGATGCAACAATCCTGTCTCAGCTCTTTGAGCTGCAGCTTCTGCTGAGCCCTCTCTCCTCATCGCCGGCCTTCGTCCCTCCAAAGCTGCAGACGTCTCTGCGCGGCAGCACGGTGCTGACACACCTCAGCTCTGCTTTAGGTCACCTGTGTTTTTATGAAGCGCTCTGAGGCACAAACCTGCCTCAGACGCTTCAGCCACGCAGCAGCTGCAGGAGTGTCAGCTTTGAATCCCAGCACGTGACCGCTGTGGTTTCACATGTTATTCTGGATTATTCAGGATTACAGATTACTCAGATTACTCTTACACCTAAACATCACCTCAGAACCTCTAATGTGGTCTGTAGAGTTGATCATAGTTCATTTATTCGTCATGTTTCTCTCTTTCTGATGTTTGTACATTATGTGAAGGTTACTGTGTGATTCTTTATCATTATTGTTGTAAGTATTAGCAGCAGTATTTGGGATTTTTAGGATGTTCAGCTGCAGATGTTTGAATGTGTTTGAAGAGCTTTGAGCTGCGGCTGTGGTGATGAGTTGGAGGGGGACACAGTTTAATGTGGCACCGCTCTCCACCTGCTGTAAGGCTACTGCTAACTACCTGTGTGATGGCCCAGAGCTGCAGCAGAGAGGAGACGGACGTCCTGAAACAGCGTCCTCACATTTGATTGGCTCTCCAAATGTCAGCACTGTGAGTCTGTGTGTGTGAGGATGACTTGTTTACTGGGGTACTTAAATTCCACTTCCTCCTGCTGTTACAAAGTGGCAGGAAGTGGAGCTGCTGCTGGAGACAAAGCACAGAGCTGGGCGGCTACAGGTGTGACACAACTGAACAAAAAACACCTCGCAGTGTTTTAAACTAAAGAGCCTGACAGGCAGCGAGGAACCCCGCAGTCCGCCCACAGCCACGAGCAGCAGTGACAGTGGGGAGGAAGAACTCCTCCCCACTGTGAATAAATAAATAGCACGAATTTGTTTCATTTCTTTTTGAAATTTCAAGTTAGGAAAACAGTATCCACAAATGTGCAGAACGATGTATTTCTGTCACTGTAAACTTAAAACAAGTGAGCAAAATAATGTTACAAGAAGAAATTTCAAAGTAAAGATCACATTTTTCCTCATTCGTTTTATTCTGCAAACTCACGTCTTCACATTGCCACAGAAACACTCAGTGCATCATGGGAAGTCACCCAGCAGCCCGCGCCTGTAGCAGCTACACAAAGTGATACCATACTATACAACCCTGAGACCTCCATGTGTATACACCTGTATTACACTGGGACCAGCTGTCACGCTGTGCAGGGGGTCGAGGAGGCTCTGATGGACCTTTTCGACTGATGACCCCGGGGAGCGCACTGATGGTCTGCTCAACAAATCACATTAAATCCTGTCAGATAACGTATGTCCTGACATCAGGAAACAGAGAGGAAGAGAAAGTGTTCGGAGCGAGCGGAGGAGAGAAATCAGGGAGGGGAGTCTGCAGGAGCCTCAGAGCCATCTGGGGTTATAAGCTGCCCCATCTCCACACCCACCTTCTCCCTCCACCATGACCTCCAACACGTAGCCGCTATTATCAGCTCCAGGCTCCTTAAATCCTGTGCAGGAAACACAGCCCAAGGACCTGAACAGCTACAGGCTGGAGGCTCTGACCCTGGCTTGCTTGTCTTCGAGCTCATCGTTAGACAAACTGTGTCCGTCTATCAGCCTAGCATTGGCCTATCTGCTTAGACACCATATTTCTACGATTTTCAGGGCCAATAACCTCAGTTTGATCTGAATCAAGAAGCAGAAAGTTTGCGGCCATCCAGGTCTTTATGTCTTTATTCCTGCAGTTTAACTCATTGATCAGTACCTGTGGATGGAGTAAAACCAGCACAGCAACAGAAACATATGCAGAGTTTATTTCCTTTAAGTGAAAAACGATGAATCGACCAATCAGTGCAGCCGGACTGAACACGGCGGTGAGGAGAGGAGGACGATGTCCTGTGTGCTGACAGGTGAGGAGAGGAGGTGGAAACAAACATCAGTGCCACAAAATCCCTGCTGCATGAAGCAAAGACATTAGCATTGCAAATACCCGCCTCCTCCTGCTGGCGGCTCCTTCCTGTCTACGCGTGGAAAACATCTAATTCAGCTGGACGGCGGCGTAGTGACCTTGGCGTGTGCGTGAGAGGAGAAAGGGCCTCGTTTGATTTATTCATGAGGTGCTGACATGTGGCAGCAGATCCGGTGACGCTGAAACGCTGTTCGGGGCGTTGCGCATACGAGCGCTCCATCAACACCGGGTTCTTGCACACGTGTGGTCGTCTCTTTAAGCTGATGTCGTTCATCTTTCTTTGAGGTCACGCTGAAGTTCCCGCCCTTTCGGCGCTCTCGGAGCAGAACTTAGAAGAGTCATCCAAAGATGAGTAAATAAACGAAGCACCGCTTGATAAAACTGAAGACAACAGCGTATAAACCGAATCTCTCAAAAGTAAATTCAGAAACTTTTCTATACTAGATCAAACCTCAACCGAAGATCTGAGTATCAAGTGTACAGCTAGTATAATATATAATAGTAAAATGTAAATATATTTATACCTCATGTAGAAAAGTCGACGAAATATAAAGACGTCTGACAAGGGCTTTTAAAAAAATAACGAGTAGAGTAATAACTCAAAAATAGATATCATAAGCCTAAGATAAGCGACGCGGCGACCGGAACCGTCCAATAATCGAGAATCTATTGCTCTGATAACTCAATTACCAGCCTCAGACCCATCTCTTCACTGAAGAGCTCTAAAGCTTCAACTGACAATCTCTCATTGATAAACGTCTGACAAAATAGCCATTATCGTTTTCTAACCATCCAGCAAAAAAAAAAAGAAACAACACAATAGTACAACACTGCAACATAACAGCGGGAACCAAGCGAACAAAATCCCTCTTACAGCTCCACAAAGCGTCACATATCAATCATGCGAGACACAGGACGCTGCCGGCGAGCACAGACACATGATCTGAACTGGACCATATACACCCAGAAATCGAAACGCAATCACTAAAATAGAAAACAAACAGGACACACCATCTAACACGCCTCCTCAGAGACGCTAACACACGGAACACAAACCGACGAATGAGAAGCTGCGTGCGGTGCCACCACCCGGCACCCTTCCCACACACGACCCCTAAACGACACACCTCAGATAATGCCCCTACGCCACACACCACCACACCACCCCCCCACCACAACCCCCGCTTGCCCACGGTAAACACGCCGCACCAGACCATCACCCACGACACAGCCAGGGAGACGACCTTTACCCACCACAACAAGCTCCGACGCATTATTCACCTCTGGCCGCTGCATGAAGAAGCCAACGACGCAACTAACACGCTGGACCACACGACCTTCTGTCGATACTCGAAACTACTACGGCCTACTGAACCCGTTCCTTTCCGATGAGCCCCTCCTGCACACCTTTAACAACCACGTCCTAACTGCAAAACACCTCGTGAAGAACCTGCTCCCCCCACGCCCATCCCAACCACCCTAATCCACAGCAAGCCCGTCACCCACTGGACACAACGTGACACAAGACACACCACCCCCAACGCCAAACCGCAACAACACACCGATAACACAAACACCTAAATCACAAACAGCACACACGACACATCCTGTGGAAGAAGTAACAAACCAGGCAAAAACAGGAGACACCAAACCATAGACGCAAATTGCACAGACACAAGCAATACAGCACACTCACACACACACACACACGCAATAATACACACACACACACACACACACACACGCACACACACACACACACACACAAACACACACACACACTCACACACTCACACACAAAAAAACAAAAAAAAAAAAACAAAAACGCACACAATTCACACACACACACCAAACGAAGAATCTCTAAATACTCATAACTAAATCAAGAAGCTCACACACACACACACCACCAGGAGAAACCTGTTCATACTCCCAAATCGAGCACATCGAAACAAAATCATCACCCAGCACTCAGAGAAAACAACTGCCCTAGAGACAATCCCACAACAAACAGCTCGCAACATGAACACGCCCACCCCCTCTCAGCACACGCCAGCCCCGCCCCCCGCCACCCTCTCTTACTGCCCCATCACACGAGTCCGCTCCTCCCCTCGCCCTCACGCCTACACCCACCGGCGCTCTCACACTCACCCCGACGGCCCCTGCCACCCTCCGCGCCGCCTCACACTCACACACACACGCACACACACTCACACGCACACACACACGCACACCCACTCGCACACACACACACGCACACGCAGACCCCACGACACCCACCACCACTCGCACGCCCACCCGCACCCCCAGCCCACCACCCCACCGCACACACTCCGCTCTCCTCCCACCCTCTCGCCTCCACCCCACCCTCCACCTCCGCCACTCACCACCACACACCACCCCCGACCCCCTTCCCATCCACTCTCTCATCGCTCTCTCTCCTCACACCCACCTCTCACCCACCCACCTCATCCATTACACCAACAGCACCTCTAACAACCACACCCCTTCACTCCCGCTCCACCCATCGCACTTCACCACATACTCGACCAAGACAGCACCACCACACATACCTCCTGCCACGTCCCGCCACATCACTCGGCAACTACCTGCCTGCCGCAACTCTCTCGCACACTCACCCTGCTCCGCGCCCCAATCCCTCACTCTCGCGGCACCCCTCCTCGCACTCACTCACTCTCGCCAACTCACTCTCGCCCACACTCACTCTCGACTCCACCCTCTCCCCCGGGCCACTCCTCCACCCGGGCCCCACACTACCCTCGTCCCGCGCACCAACTCACTGCCCCGCGCCACACTACCTCGTCCCCGGCGAATACACTCTGCCGCCCAACTACCCCTCCCACGCCGAACTACCTCGGCAACTCTAACCTCCTGCCCGCCACACCCACCCTCTCCCCGCCGCACACTACTTCCGCACACTACCCTCGCACACACAACACAACACTCACACAACACACTCCGCCGCCACCACCTCACCTGACTACGACGACACAACACATCACTCGACTGCCGCACATCACCGCTCCGCCGCGCACACCACCCTCATCGCCCGCCCCACACTCACCCTCCTCGCGCAAACATACCTATCCCGCGCAACACACACACCCTCGGCCCCCACCACCTGGCACAATACCCCCCCCCGCCCATCTCCCGCGCCAACCTCCTCCGCCCCCCCCTCGCCTGCCCCACCACTACCTCGGCGCCCCTCGTCGCCGCCTCGCACACTCCCCCGTCGCCTCCCGCGCGCCGCCTCTCCCCCGAACCTCCCTCAACGTCCGCCTTCGTCGGTCAGTCATCGACCCCTGGTGCCCGCCCGCTCCCCCCCTCCCTCCCCGTAATACTCCCCGCGTCCGCCTGCCAATTCCACCTCTCCCCTCCTTGTCGCTAATATATTCTCCTCTACCAATAAAACCGTCCCCGGTTCTGGTCTCTTCCCTCTCTCCGCGCTCTGCGGACCTCCTCGCTCGACCACTACCTCTCTCGCCACTCCATACCTACTCTCCGTCCGCCGCCGCCCTCAATATTAATACTGGGAATACTGTGGGAATACTCTGGAATACTGTGGGAATACTGTTGGAATACTGTGGGAATACTCTGATACTGGGAATACTGTGGGAATACTGTGGGAATACTCTGGGAATACTGGGAATACTGTGGGAATACTCTGGAATACTGTGGGAATACTGTGGGAATACTGTTGGAATACTGTGGGAATACTGTTCAATACTGTGGAATACTGTGGGAATACGGAATACTGTGGGAATACTGTTGGAATACTGTGGGAATACTCTGGAATACTGTGGGAATACTGTGGGAATACTGTGGGAATACTGTGGAATACTGTGGGAATACTGGGAATACTGTGAATACTGTGGAATACTGTGGGAATACTCTGAATACTGTGGGAATACTCTGGAATACTGTGGGAATACTGTGGAATACTGTGGAATACTGTGGGAATACTGGGAATACTGTGGAATACTGTTGGAATACTGTGGGAATACTCTGGAATACTGTGGGAATACTCTGGAATACTGTGGGAATACTGTGGGAATACTGTGGGAATACTAGGAATACTGTGGGAATACTGGGAATATTGTGGGAATACTGTGTGGAATACTGTGGGAATACTTGGGAATACTGTGGAATACTGTGGAATAC
>NW_024582671.1:409575-458216 GCF_018398535.1 Haplochromis burtoni
CCACAGTATTCCAGAGTATTTCTGCTGTCTTTCCGGAGTATTTAATCATTTACAGTAACTGTGTTATTAAGATGCTTGTGTTGATGATAGTTACATTTATTAAGGAACAAATCTGAAGATGATGAATCCTTTGGTTCTATCACAGCGGTGAGGGTGGAGCAGAGCTGAAAACAGAGTTTCCTGTGGCGTCCTGCACTCGTCGCCTACATGTGTGCGTTCGCTCTCTGTCGAGGTCCTAAAGCCTTTAAACCTGCAGTGCAGACGTCGCTGTATTTACTCTCAGGGCGGAGCCAATCAGCTTCTGATTACACCCCCGCCCTGTTAGCTGGAAAACAGGAGAGCACTCTGTGGATGCAGTAAAGATGGCCGCCCTGCTGTCAGAGGGCGATGTGGCGTGTTCATGTGCGAGCGTTTTGTTTGGGAGCAGTCTCAGGGCAGTGTTCCTGATTCTGGGATGATTTTCCAGCCATTGAAGAAACAGGTTTCCTCCTGTGGTGGATGATCCTGCTGACTGACCTGGATAATATTTAAAGATCTGCTGGTGAAGGTTCCTGCTCTGCTAGTTTCAGTTCAGCTCATCTAGTTGATTTCCAGGTTGCTGTTTAGTTCCTGGGTCATCTTCCCCTGTACTAAGCCTCCCTGTGTGTCTACCTGTCATGTTTCATGTCTGTGTGATTCTTGTTGTCAAGTTTGCGTCATGTCTGTGTCTCCATGTTTCCTGTTTTACTTTGAAAGAGTCCGGTGTTCCTTGTATTTAGTGTCTGTGTTTCATTCGGTGTGTGTTGCGTCGTCTGTGTCACCGTCCCAGTTACGTCTCGTCATAATCGTCACAGTTCTCACAGTCATAGACGTGGTTGTTAAAGTGTCAGAGCTTCATCACGGTTTCATAGTCTCGTATAGTGTTCAGTATCACAGGATAGTCGGTTTCCACTTTAGTTGCTTTGCCTTCTGTCATCAGCCAGAGTAAAATCTCACTTTTTGGTAAAGTCACGTCTCCTCGCCTGTGTCTGCTCTTGGGTCCTGCTCTAACCGGCACCCCCCGGCATTACATCAGGAGGCTGAAGGTCGCCGTGCACCACAAGCTTCCATCTCGTGTTTCCTGTTACGTCTTGAGGAGGCTGAATCGTGCCGTCCTGTTCTGCAGAGCAGGCTTCATGCTGAAGGCAGCAGGATCAGGCTGCGTGTGCTCAGCAGCGTCCTGTTCTCATGATGATAAGAGCTGTTTGCTGGAGCCTGAAGAGGGATTTGATGCCTCCGACTGTAGCGCAGGTACATTGTGTGTTTTCTCTGATGTGAATGGCTCATTCAGGATTTATCAATGAGAGGATACACTTGAAGCTCAGAGCCTCAGTGAAGAGATGGGCGAGCTGGAAATGAGATCAGAGCAAAGAACCCTCCTGAAGGACGGTCCGGCCCGCCGCCTACAGGACAGAAATCATTTGAAACACTGATCCAAAAGCCCGCAGACGCTACGCGACCTCACAGAGAAAAACACATTACAAAACAGCGAACACGGAGACTCAGACTCCGGTGAGGTGATCAGAAAGACAAAGGCGACAACGAGAGATCGGAAACGCTGCTCAGATCAGCGCTCGAACTCACGGAGACTCTAAGTCTGCTCCGAGAGCGCCGAAAGGGCGGGAACTTCAGCGTGACCTCAAAGAAAGATGAACGACATCAGCTTAAAGAGACGACCACACGTGTGCAAGAACCCGGTGTTGATGGAGCGCTCGTATGCGCAACGCCCCGAACAGCGTTTCAGCGTCACCGGATCTGCTGCCACATGTCAGCACCTCATGAATAAATCAAACGAGGCCCTTTCTCCTCTCACGCACACGCCAAGGTCACTACGCCGCCGTCCAGCTGAATTAGATGTTTTCCACGCGTAGACAGGAAGGAGCCGCCAGCAGGAGGAGGCGGGTATTTGCAATGCTAATGTCTTTGCTTCATGCAGCAGGGATTTTGTGGCACTGATGTTTGTTTCCACCTCCTCTCCTCACCTGTCAGCACACAGGACATCGTCCTCCTCTCCTCACCGCCGTGTTCAGTCCGGCTGCACTGATTGGTCGATTCATCGTTTTTCACTTAAAGGAAATAAACTCTGCATATGTTTCTGTTGCTGTGCTGGTTTTACTCCATCCACAGGTACTGATCAATGAGTTAAACTGCAGGAATAAAGACATAAAGACCTGGATGGCCGCAAACTTTCTGCTTCTTGATTCAGATCAAACTGAGGTTATTGGCCCTGAAAATCGTAGAAATATGGTGTCTAAGCAGATAGGCCAATGCTAGGCTGATAGACGGACACAGTTTGTCTAACGATGAGCTCGAAGACAAGCAAGCCAGGGTCAGAGCCTCCAGCCTGTAGCTGTTCAGGTCCTTGGGCTGTGTTTCCTGCACAGGATTTAAGGAGCCTGGAGCTGATAATAGCGGCTACGTGTTGGAGGTCATGGTGGAGGGAGAAGGTGGGTGTGGAGATGGGGCAGCTTATAACCCCAGATGGCTCTGAGGCTCCTGCAGACTCCCCTCCCTGATTTCTCTCCTCCGCTCGCTCCGAACACTTTCTCTTCCTCTCTGTTTCCTGATGTCAGGACATACGTTATCTGACAGGATTTAATGTGATTTGTTGAGCAGACCATCAGTGCGCTCCCCGGGGTCATCAGTCGAAAAGGTCCATCAGAGCCTCCTCGACCCCCTGCACAGCGTGACAGCTGGTCCCAGTGTAATACAGGTGTATACACATGGAGGTCTCAGGGTTGTATAGTATGGTATCACTTTGTGTAGCTGCTACAGGCGCGGGCTGCTGGGTGACTTCCCATGATGCACTGAGTGTTTCTGTGGCAATGTGAAGACGTGAGTTTGCAGAATAAAACGAATGAGGAAAAATGTGATCTTTACTTTGAAATTTCTTCTTGTAACATTATTTTGCTCACTTGTTTTAAGTTTACAGTGACAGAAATACATCGTTCTGCACATTTGTGGATACTGTTTTCCTAACTTGAAATTTCAAAAAGAAATGAAACAAATTCGTGCTATTTATTTATTCACAGTGGGGAGGAGTTCTTCCTCCCCACTGTCACTGCTGCTCGTGGCTGTGGGCGGACTGCGGGGTTCCTCGCTGCCTGTCAGGCTCTTTAGTTTAAAACACTGCGAGGTGTTTTTTGTTCAGTTGTGTCACACCTGTAGCCGCCCAGCTCTGTGCTTTGTCTCCAGCAGCAGCTCCACTTCCTGCCACTTTGTAACAGCAGGAGGAAGTGGAATTTAAGTACCCCAGTAAACAAGTCATCCTCACACACACAGACTCACAGTGCTGACATTTGGAGAGCCAATCAAATGTGAGGACGCTGTTTCAGGACGTCCGTCTCCTCTCTGCTGCAGCTCTGGGCCATCACACAGGTAGTTAGCAGTAGCCTTACAGCAGGTGGAGAGCGGTGCCACATTAAACTGTGTCCCCCTCCAACTCATCACCACAGCCGCAGCTCAAAGCTCTTCAAACACATTCAAACATCTGCAGCTGAACATCCTAAAAATCCCAAATACTGCTGCTAATACTTACAACAATAATGATAAAGAATCACACAGTAACCTTCACATAATGTACAAACATCAGAAAGAGAGAAACATGACGAATAAATGAACTATGATCAACTCTACAGACCACATTAGAGGTTCTGAGGTGATGTTTAGGTGTAAGAGTAATCTGAGTAATCTGTAATCCTGAATAATCCAGAATAACATGTGAAACCACAGCGGTCACGTGCTGGGATTCAAAGCTGACACTCCTGCAGCTGCTGCGTGGCTGAAGCCCTCTGAGGCAGGTTTGTGCCTCAGAGCGCTTCATAAAAACACAGGTGACCTAAAGCAGAGCTGAGGTGTGTCAGCACCGTGCTGCCGCGCAGAGACGTCTGCAGCTTTGGAGGGACGAAGGCCGGCGATGAGGAGAGAGGGCTCAGCAGAAGCTGCAGCTCAAAGAGCTGAGACAGGATTGTTGCATCTGTGACCATGACTCCAGGACAGAAGGTCAAATGTGAGGAGGCAGCAGGAGGACGCCCTTTAACCCTCGTCACCTCCTGCAGCACCGAGCTGCTGTTCAACACCACCACCTCAGTGTGCGTGTGTGTGTCTGTGTGTGCGTACCGTAGTCACAGGCAGCTCTGGACGCACTCTGAGGGCGGTCTCAGAGGGAGGCGTCCACTGAAGCTGAGCTTTGGCGTGTGTTCAGGATTGGTTGCCATGGTTTTGGTGTTTCTGCAGCTTCAGAATGCTGATTGGTTCTGGGTGTACCTGCACTCAGATGCCACAGGTGTCACCATGGAAACCAGCTCAGACCAAGAAGACAAAACATTAGGAACAAACACTGTGACTCTCGACTCACTTCCGCCCTGCCTCCACCTCTAACACCACCTCCTCCTCCCTCCATCCAAACTGAACGTCTCGTCGATCTTCCTCGTGTGTCTGATGTTCTTCTAAACTTTGCAGCCTCTCCTCGTCCCCGCCCTCCTTGGCTCGTCTCGCGTTCCTTCGTCGTTTACGCTCACGCCCACTGAACCTCCACCTCCTCTCACGCACCTCTCTCTCCACCCTCGCCTCTCCCTTCTCCACCCTTAACTGTCTCCAGCTCTGCGGCAGTGATGCTTCATTTCTCTCGTTTCATCGCTCTCCACTGTGCACCATTTTATTTCTGTGTACGGCGCTAAAACAGCGTTAGCATAACTTTTATCAGCGTCTGGAGGTGGCGAGCAGAAACTGTGGCAGCGGTTTTTATTGAGCGCATAAAGAGCAGCTCCAGCCGGAGTAATCAAGGAAGCAGTGTTTTTGAAGAGTTTACAGCACCCAGCAGTTTCTACTTTAAAATCTGTCGTCAGAGGAGTCATGTGCTACGGTGGCTGGGAGGTCCAAAACGTCCTCAAAGGCGGGGACTGTCTTACCTTTGGAATGACCTGAACACAGCTCGCTCCGGGCCTCAGGCACACGGCAGAATCATGACCACGTTCCTGCCATCAATTGTTAAAATGCGCCTTTGAGGCCTGAGAGGCGGGGAGGATCAGGACAGGGTCATGTGACTAGCTGCAGGCCTCGTCACATGACCACTCCTCATCCACATGGTGCGTTTGCAGCAGACTGATGTCAGTTTAGGTGAACCTGCAAATATTTAACTCTGCTAAAAACTGAGCCTTAAACACCACGTACACCCGACATCGCCACCAATCAGATATGGGGGAGGAGCTTATTTATGCCCTTTGAAGGCAGTTGGAGCTCAGCTTCACTGAGTTGGTTCAGCCTGACTTTGACACAGAGCCGGGAAGCAAAGGGCGAATCAGGCGACTTGTTGGCGAACGACGTGTTTTCACACAGGTGACGCAAAGCGAAACCTGACTTCACATAGTAAGAGTGCAGCAGGGTCTACGACGAGGCTGCGACTGTTTCCTCCACCTAACGCCACCGAATGTCCGTGAAGAAGAGCTCAGAAGGTGAAACACCTCCAGGGCAGGACAAACATCAGTCTGAGGTTTGAGCTCCGAGCATCGCCCCTACTTTATGCTCGCTGCCGACACCGTCCGTGATTTGGTGTCGCTTCAACTTCGTGGGTTTTTGCAATGTGGCGCAGCCGTGTCTGCGAGTGCGCCGGTCCATACAGGAAACATCTGTGGACGTCACTCAGACCGAAAGCTTCCTGCAAATAAAAGTTTTGGCAAAGTTTCCCTTAAACTTTGAACAAAGTCCTGAAGAAGTATCAGCAGCAGCTTCCTGACGCTGTGAAGCTCAGACTGTAACTTCTGACACACTACGACGACCGCAACCACGAAGACGTCCAGCTTCACGTCTGAGGTGACGTCTTTCCAAGGTCAAAGTTTCACTTCCTGTCCTGCTCTGAGAGGTTTCCTGAATCTTCCTCGCTCGTATTGTTCGGCTCTGAGGGACACTCAGGTGCACGCACCTGTCCGGGTCTCGGCTCTGCGGTTTCTACCTGGTGCTCTGATCTCTTCGTGAACTCTGAACTCGCTGTTCCTGCCGTCGATGGTTTTCCTCCACGCGCCTGCGCGCTCTGACACGCTTAGCTGAGCTGAGTGAGCGTCGCTTCACCGCCACAGATGGTGGAAACGACGGGTGAGACCTCAGTGATGAAGGTTTATTAAAGAGCAGCTTTTATGGACATGATGAAGAGCCTCCGTCTGCACTTTGTGTTTACACACACTTTTAATTTTTCACTTGATCAAACTTTATGCGTACGGCCTCTCAGGCAGGTCAGAGGTTCAAAGAGCATCACGAGCGTCCAATTATTTGGATAAATGAACCAGTCTGTGCGCTGAGAGCGAGTCAATAAAATGAGAAGCAATCCAACAATAAATCCGCCACAAATGGAAATGAAGAGCCTCACAGAGCGCCGCGCTACAGCAGCAGAGGACATCAGCAAACCAACAGCGTGTCAAAACTTTATCGAAACGCCTCCCAGGACGCCGCACGGTGACACGGATGTGGCGCCGAGACGAGAAACGTTTCCCTGTGAACCATAAAACACAGAAGTGTGCGGATGATTTCGCCAGGCGCCGACCGGACCGCAGCTGGGCCTGACGTAGATAAGTTGGAGTCTGTTTCAGCGTTTGCACCTGATGGAGTCGACCTCCACCTTTGTGCCTCACACAGAAACGGCAGGCTGCCTGACGCCGCCTCAGTGAGACGGCCATCTTTGATGTGGTTTCAGAGAAGAGGAGCACATTTTCATTGGGGGGAGGGCTTTAAATGAGGGGGGAGGAGTCTGTCTGCAGCATGCTGGGCCAGACTCGTTGTTTACTACCAATTGTCCAATCAGAGCCGCAGGAGCAGCCGAGCGCTTGGCCTCACGTGACGGCGAGAAGACGGCAGTAACAGGAGTCATGTGAGAACATCGTAAGGACGCCGCAAGCATTTCAGCCGAAGAAAGAAAACGACCTTCATCGTGTCAGGAAAACAGCACAGGGACGCCACGAGTCACAGGGAAGCAAGGAGGCGAGGAAGGATGAAGACTGCGACAGAAAGGGAAGAAGTGCAAAGGAAATAGGAGGCAAGAGAAGTGAAGCAGAATTATAGAAACACAAAGTGAAGCTGGAAGAGGCTCTGAGGCTGTCTGCTCAGGAGGAGGGTCACTCCAGCTCGGCTGAAAAGCTGCCAGATGTGCAGCACTCAGACAGATGTGTACAGACAAAGAGCCAAACAGCTGCAACAGAGCAGCGCCACCTACAGTTACAAGCACAGACTGTATATGAGCGATGACGTCTGGAGGGCTCACTTCAGTCTGCATCCACAGAGACCTGCTGATCACTCAGCTCAAGCTCCGCCTCCTCACAGATAGACATTAAAGCAGGTGAGCTGATAAGAGCGCTGCTGTTTGGGCTCTATCAGTCGTGTCATCTTATCGCTGATTCACATCAGCCTCGCACAGACCTCTGACTGCACGATCGTGCGCACACCTGTCAGAGCAGGTGTTCCTCCACGGGAGCTCAGAGTGGACTGTCACAGCTGAGGGCCAGCAGCTCACACAGGCTTTAAACAAACCACTGACTCCGCCTCCTCGCCGATGTTTGCCTTCGTCTGCTTGGAGCAGACAGACGCTGCTCTCGCTGCCCGTTTCTGACGTCCGTCACCTCTTTGTAACGAAGCAAACACATCTGTGTGTCCAGCTCGCACCTGCGGAGGTCTCCGACCCCGAGACCGTGGTCATCAGGGAGGAGCTCGTGTATGTCAGGGTGTCTTTCGCACACGAGGTGCTGACAGATGGCAGGAACCCTCACCTGTGCACACGAGCTGCAGGTGGGGACTGCAGGGATGAAGATACTGTAGATGAGCTGGACACGTGCAGGTGTGTCTGCTGCCACAGCTTTGTAGAAGAAGACGTGCGTGCAGACTGTCATGCAGGTAAACGCCGCGGGCTCATTAAACCTGCGTCAGGTGGTGGTGCAGGGCCTCGTGTTCCTTCAGAGCGCCGCGTAGTTTCTTGCTGATGTGGCGCAGGAAGCGAGCAGCCTTTCTGCGGGTCTGAATATTCTCCCCGCTGCTCCCCTAACTCTCAGCCCCACCCCGCCTGCTGTGACTTCTCCCCGTTAATGGCGTCGCTCAGACTGTGACAGCAGGGCCATAACACATAAAGACAGTGGGCTGAACTCAGTGAAAGCCACTCTGGGAAGCCCATTACAGCACAGCCGTGCCTCTTTATGCATTCTTCCCGGGCCCGTATCGGCCCTCTATTGGGTTCACGGGGCCACGGCTTCGGACACAGGGGCAATATACACACTGCATAAAACATTAATGGCGTGGCTCGGCCGGCTGCCGCTCTCTGCTGCAGGCGAGGGTCGAGAACACGGCGGGTAATAAAACACAATCCTTCACTGGCTCATAAAAAGTGTCGAGAGTTTGCTTCTGAGTGAGGCGAGCTTCCCGAGTCTCTTTACCGCCGCTGACACGAGCGAGCGGCGTGACTGAAATACAGCCGTCACCAGGACGGTACCTACTACACAGCTCTAAAGGGTTAAAGGTCAGAGGTCAGCAGCAGTGGAGATGGATGAACCTCTGCTCGTTCAGGAGTCTCTGAACAGGCTGTTAAGAGAGACAGAGATTGATAACAAGTATGATTCAGTGCAGAGAGGTCTGTTAACACATAGTGAGGAAGAAACACCCAGTGCATCATGGGAATCCCCGGCAGCCTACGTCTATTGCAGCATAACTAAGGGAGGATTCAGGGTCACCTGGTCCAGCCCTAACTATATGCTTTAGCAAAAAGGAAAGTTTGAAGCCTAATCTTGAAAGTAGAGATAGTGTCTGTCTCCTGAATCCAAACTGGAAGCTGGTTCCACAGAAGAGGGGCCTGAAAACTGAAGGCTCTGCCTCCCATTCTACTTTTAAATACTCTAGGAACAACAAGTAGGCCTGCAGAGCGAGAGCGAAGTGCTCTAATAGGGTGATATGGTACTACAAGGTCATTAAGATAAGATGGGGCCTGATTATTTAAGACCTTGTATGTGAGGAGCAGGATTTTGAATTCTGGATTTAACAGGAAGCCAAAACAGGAGAAATCTGCTCTCTCTTTCTAGTCCCTGTCAGGACTCTTGCTGCAGCATTTTGGATTAGCTGAAGGCTTTTCAGGGAGTTTTTAGGACTTCCTGATAATAATGAATTACAGTCGTCCAGCCTGGAAGTAATAAATGCATGAACTAGTTTTTCAGCGTCACTCTGAGACAGGATATTTCTAACTTTAGAGATGTTGCACAAATGGAAGAAAGCAGTCTTACATATTTGTTTAATATGTGCGTTGAAGGACATGTCCTGGTCAAAAATGACTCCAAGGTTCCTCACAGTGTTACTGGAACAAAACACCTCTGAGATGAAACCATTAACTAACCCCGTTCTCCCCTCTCTCTCCCACCAGCTGTACATCCAGACCACCACGCTGACCATCTCCATGAACCTCAGCGCGTCCGTGGCCCTCGGCATGCTCTACATGCCCAAAGTCTACGTCATCATCTTCCACCCGGAGCTCAACGTGCAGAAGAGGAAACGATCCTTCAAGGCCGTCGTCACGGCCGCCACCATGTCATCCCGGCTGTCACACAAGGCCAGTGACCGGCCCAACGGAGAGGCCAAGACGGAGCTGTGCGAGAACGTCGACCCCAGCAGTAAGTACCTGACACCGCACAGTTAGAAGAGCTCATCCAAACACCTCGAGTGACGTCTCAAAGGTTCTGTTTCTCTCACAGAAAAGAGAGCGCTTTCTGAGAGTTAAACCATTTTATCAGATTCATTTTTGGTACTTCGAATGATCTGGAATAAACCCAAACCTCAGGTGTTTTGTTCAGATCATAAATAAAATTCTGCGGCTAAAACGTTTCTTTGAAATTTGAGCATAAAACTGAAGATGTCACAGACTTGTTCCCTGTTGTTCCCGGAGGTGAAACGTTGACCCTGAACACGATGTTTAAATCTGCCTGTGACGAGTCTGTGGAGCCGGCGTGTGTTTGGACGTCCTGATCGCCGCTTTCAGGCAGACACTCACAGTTTCTGTGCTTCAGGCTGAATGAATGAAGCGATGAAAATAAAGTCTGATGCATGTGATCATCAGCTGCTAAGCTACGTTTAGCAGGAAGCAGCAGGAAGGAGAGGAGGGTTTTATTAAATGTTGAACTGTTCCTTTACAAATGCATGAGTGCATGTGCTAATCGTGTCTCTGAATACAAACCGGCTTTTATTTTTGCAGCCCTGTCTCCAAGAACTAACGTTTATATGCTGAACACCAGCGTGGGTCTAAAGCTGCGTGATGATTGGCTCGTTAGGATACATTAACGGCCTCGTTGTCCTCGTTAGCGTCTCTCCAAACTTCTGAAATACATGAAAAGTCTGATTTTCAGGATCTGTGGGGCGGATTAGCAGCTGATCTCACAGAAAGCAGGGAGTCTGTGTTTGAATGAGCTCCAGTTAATACTGAGAAATCTGAGACATGGATTTAATGTAAAGGCTGAAGAGGACGACTCTGCTGATTCCTGTCATTAACTGAACACGCCCACAGTTTTAATCCATGAGCTAAATGTCTGTAAGAATAATCCATCTGAAACAGAAGCACACGCAGTACGGCTCACGCTGAGCGCTGCCCCTCAGCAGGCTTCCTAACGCTGGCCAATCAGAAGAAGGTGGCCTTAAAGAGACAGAGGATGAACTAGCGAGCTGCACCAAAGTCCGGGGCGTTTTGAACTGTGACTCATGCAAAGCTGCTCCAGCAGAGTGTGAGATAAGAGATATTTAACCTTTACCATCGTGAGGTAACACCGCTCCCAGGGTGGAGCTCCGTGAGCCCCGCAGCCACCCCGACCACCTCGCCACCAGGCCTAGGCGTCTTTTCTGGGAGGGCTGCTGCTCACTAACTCTGGGCCACATGTAACTTTAGTTCCACAGAGACGCTGAAACAACAGGTTTATCAGTCATTCCTTCATCAAAGTGACGAATCGTTTTCAAACAGTAAACTCGCCGGTATGGGTTCACACTCAGACGTGTCGACGATGGACCGTCGCTCTGATCGTTCTCCTCTCAGAACAAATCAGCTGAACATATCAAACCAAGAAACGTCTCTGTGACATCATCAGTGACATCATTCAGACTGATGATGCTGGAGTGAACGGGGCTGCACGGCCTGCTCTGCTCTGTCCTCCAGTGCATGGAGCAGAAATCCATCTGAGCCAGAAACGACGTTTACAACATTTTTTCTGCTTTCGTGGCGAGCTGATGTCACCTCGTCACAGGTTTCATCACCCGCAGGCGCAGCCTGACAAAGGACCGGAAGTTCCCTGTGGGCGGAGCCAATCACCATCACATGACAGGAAGAGGCGGCTGACAGCAGACCAAACTGAGCTCGAGGTCATTAATGCTTCAGCGTGAGCTCACAGGCTGCAGCTACACGAGTCCTAACAGGAAGTCAGCCATTCTGGAGACACCTAAATGTCCTCGGAGACGTCCTGAACTCGATCACAGCTGCTCTGAGTGACGCTAAAGGAACGCGAGGTGGGAACGAGCAGGTGCAGGACGAGGATGCGCTCCTGACGCCGCTGAGAAACGCCGCAGTAATAGCAGAGTCAGCGGAAAGCTTCGGCTCGCAGCTTCTCAGAAATACAAAGTGCACAAGTTGAAATTACATGTCTGTGTGATCAAATTACCAGCTCACAGTGGGGTTCCCTCTGGGACCACTCACCAAATCATGTTTTTCTCCCCCTCACAGGCTAATTTCATAATTTATCAGAGGTAAGAGCAAATTAATCTTCTGCTTCTGCTTTGCTGTCCCGACCTTGATCCATTTTCTCCTGGAGGTCTGAGGAGGAGGAGAGAGACCCGAGTGGGGAGGGGATGTAAAAGTGACGTCCTCGGCTCTTTACCGCCCTCTTTCAACCGACTTTAACTTTTACACGAGGAGGTTGTAGCGTGGCGCTCCGAGCGGCAGATTTAAGGCCGTCCTCCGGTGCTTTAACTGCACGTCCGACCCCCGGTGACCTCTGGGGTTCCTGCGCCGCTCCTGAGTCCATCAGGATGTAAAGTGTGCAGCTGTTGAACCTGCTGTGAAACATCCAGCCGACGCAGCAGGCCTTCATCCAGCTATGGGCTCTGCACGTGCTCAGAGAGTGTCCCAGTCATGGCCAATCCAGAGCTCCCAGAGCCCCCGTGAGACCACTGTGTCCGCCACCTCACCCGGGACCCTGACACAGCCCACCGGGCTTTCGCCACACCGAGTGATCGGGCAGATCGAGGAGCCTAAGTTTGGTTGTTTCCTGATGTGCAGGATCTTCCTGTTGAACCTCTGAAGCCCCTCCCGAGACCCCTGACGCAGAGATGGCTCTGCCTCAGTGAGCTAATTTAATACACCGTGTCACCAGGAGAAAGCGCGCATGTAGCTCCTCCCACACCACAGACGTCAGGATTTAAAACGTATGCTTGATTTGTGGAGCTGCATTAAAGAAATATAGACACAAATGGGCACCAAGTCCAGAATCAGCAGCCGTGGTGGTAACGTGATCCACGCACGCGTATCGGCTCGAACAAGAGGCTGTAACTGCAGCTCGCACGCCGCCTGTGCAGGCGTGGCGTTTCTGTAACGTGCTGAGCTCTCTGCTCTTCATGATGGCAGATGTGAAGCCCACGAGTACAAATGCAAACATCAGCTTTCAGAGTCCAGAGTTCCTCAGTGGCCGTGACGGCGGTCGTCTGCAGGGTCTGTCAATAAGAATCACTCCTGTCCTCGTCCTGCAGACATCGCAGAGGAGACGCCAGAGTCTGAGAAACAGTGGCGGTAAAACCGGGTCCTGGTCTGATTGATTAATCTGGATCAGCTTCAGCTGCTCTCAGTAAAACTCGGGACGCTCCTCGAGGCGCCGTGGCTGTAACCATAAATAATGACACCCCCGCGGGAAAACCTCAGTGGCGCAGCCCGAGGCCCCGTCATAATTACAGCACATCAGTCACTGTAGTTAGTTATGGCACACCGGGGGGGGGGGGCAGAGCCATCTGTGGGCCGGCCTACGCTCGCCACTCCGCCTCCCCTCTCATTCGGCCTCGAGCGTCTCAGCGCTCCCCTCCTCCTTCACTTTGTAAATCCTCTCTTTCCTCCTCCTACTCCTCACCTCCGTCGCCATCCTCCCCGCTCCTCCAGCTGATTCCACCACAAAGACCGCTTTCTCGCTGTCTCTCCATCCTGCGATACGAGGCCTCGCCGCCTCTCTCTCCACGCCGCCAGCAGAGGCTGAGATGAACGTTTATTTTTGGAGCGATTTGACTTCCCAACACTTCCGCGGTCTGTGAGTCAGCAGCTGTGAAAACAGCCCAGTGCAGCAGCACGCCGAGGCCAGAGATGGCCGACTGATCCATGACAGGACCGCGGCGGATCTCTGAGCGTCGTGACGGTAATCAGATCCTCGTTAGTGGGCCTCATGTGACCACACCCCCAAACAGCCTGTAGGAAAACCGGCGGTAGTATCTTGTGTTTCCAGCAGGGGGAGCAGCCACAGGTGAAGCTCATCAATTATTCCTGTTGATATTCTGTCATTGAGCTGAGCCTGTGTGTAAAAGTGTGACACAGGTTTGTATACACGCGTGTGTGAAAGGTCATACAGACTGGCGCTTTCTCTCCTCTGTAACGATGAGGCCGAGAGCGACCAGCTCCCTGACCGATGCTCCTCAACGAGTAATCTCTCTCTCTGCACGGAGCAGAAATAAACGTGTTTCCCAGACGTCGGATTTTTGGGGTCTGCGAGTTTTCTGAGACGCTTTCAGCTGCGTTAAAGGAGACTCATTATCATTTAATCTGGAACCATTATTTTAGGCTTAATTATAGCCAGACTGACTGTTTATGATGAGTGTTGCACAGAAACAGTCTGACTGCAGACGGGGGGGTGGGGGGAGAATGAACAGAAACGTCTTCTTTTTTTTGACTGAGTTAATTTATTCGGTTATCATCAGGCTCCGCCCACCGCTGTCAGACGAGCTGGAGATGTTGCTCCTGAATGTGAATGAGACACAAAGTCAGAGCGGCTGCTCAATATGCAAACGCAGCCGTTTTCTCTTTTATCTGCCACGATTGATGGCGGCTCCTGGTTCCCAGCCATTCGTCACCGGACGAATGCTGAGGGTCAAGTGCCAGCGGGGGGGCTGCAGCAGGGAGATATGGAGGTGGTGGAGCTGCACAGCTCACCTTGAACCCCTCGAACACGTCACGCTCAGCTTCCTGCGTCATTCAGGAGCCGTGTGCTAACTCTGCAGAGCTTCAGCACCGACACGGATCAGGTGTCTGCAGGAGCTCGGCTGGACCGCACGCCCACAGCAACGCACCATATTTACTCAGAGATAAATCCACAGCAGGGAACAGATGTTACAGGTTTGTGCTACAAACGAGCAACGTGGCGAGTGCTTTAATGAAGAGAGCGAGATCGAGTGTTACAGGCAGGAACATGTTAGAGACTGATCCTTGAGTTTATTCCAGGTGCAAAACACAGAATATTTCAATGAACTCTAATAACAATGTTTGCGTCACACAGCCAACAGTACAGCAGCATGTTTGCCGTCCTCCATCAGAGGCTGAAGCTCGTCGTAGGACTGCCACCGCGGGCCGACACCTGAACACGCGTTTGATTCACGGCTCAGCGAGCTGTTAGTGAAACACCTGCAGCTGGAGGTGTTCTCCAGGTCTGTGGGCACGTCATGTTGAAATGACGGCGCTGTTGTGGGGGCGTAATCCATGAAATCTACGGCATGGAGACACGAGGCAGGCTGTTCCCACTGAGTACAAGTACAAAAACACACAAAAGTACACAAGCCTTTCAAACATCCATGAACTCTTTATTTACCAGCGTGTATTTACAGGCCCGACGGACGTCTTTCGTCAGTTTGGCTTTAAATTTAAAATCGTTTGAATTTTGCAGTCATTTGAAGATTTGCTTCTAAGATGGTAAATAAAGGGTTAAACGCATTTTTCCAAGATGTGAAGACTCTACTGAGCATGTGCAGATGAATGATCCCTCACAGATTCAGTCTTTTCATCAGCTGCCATCTTTCCATCTTCAGCTCTTTAGCGCCACCTGTGGCTCAAAGTTAGACCCACCGCAGCGGCTGATCGGTCGACCCTCAGATAAGCCCACACTCCTTTTGTTTCTCCCTCTGCTGCAGATGCTTTTGAGTTATGACCTCTCACCGTCCCGTCCTCCCTGCTGAGAGTTCATAATTCAAGCCTTACTTACCCGAACGTCTGTCATCACCTCATCCCTGCTCCATCATTAACCTTCATCTCTGCTCTTCAAGCAGCCGTGAGGACCGAATCTGACCTCTGTGTCTCCTGCCGTCCCCAGGTCCAGCAGCTAAGAAGAAGTACGTGAGCTACAACAACCTCGTGATCTAACGGCGCTCCTCCGTCACTGCAGAGCGAGATGTCTGATCTCCTGCAAGAAGGACGAGCAACGGGAGAAAAGCGGCGACGTGCAGGACTTTTTCTTTCTCTTCTTTTGGTCTCATGTGCTTCACCGCCCATCGGAGACGTTCAGGTGCAAAGCGGAGCGTGGTGGGACGACCTCTGAACTCTGACCCCTCCAGGTCGAGAAAAGCTCCAGAAATAAAAATCTAATTGTTTTGTTGTTGAAGTGATGCCAGTGGTTGTGAGGTCGAACACGGCGGATGCATCGGGCGGCGATGACTGGGCGGCGCCGATGGGCTCCGTGCCGCCGGTGATGTCAAACGAAGTGTGAGCCCGCCCCCTCGTGTCTCTTTATGTACTTCCAAACTGCAAGTTCTCACCTTCCTGTCCGCGTGTGTAGTTCTTTATGGCTTATATGTCGGCCTCTTTCCGTTGGTTTGATTTCTGTTGGTTTGTAAGACGGCTGCGGTTGCCATGCCGACGACAGATGTACTTTGCTTCTCGGTTTTATTGAAGCCATATTCTTCTTCGCTCGGAGATTTGGAGGGCTTCGCTCGCGCTGCCACCTGGACTCACATTTTTATCCTGCAAACGTGAGAAAAAAAAGCCTCTGAAAACAAAGTTTTTATGACTCGCTCGGCTCGTTTGCTCCTGACTACATATCCCAGAATGCACTGGGCTGCATGCAGGAAACAGCTGCAGGGCTGAAGGCAGCAGAGAATTTTACAGTGCCCGCTCTGGGGGTGTCTGCTGGCAGTTAGCCACTGTGTAGCCTCGGAGCGGTACCTGCACCGTCCTGACCCCAGTCCTCTTACTCCACCCACACCCCTGCGGGTGGAGTAAGAGGACTTATTTTACTCTTTCTTGGACTTGGCCTGTTCCCATCAATCAGGGACCAAACATGGTTTTATTGTCCCCCTGAAAAAGACAAGAGGTCGTTTCAAAAATACACAATCATTGAAATAGACTTCTTTAATAAACATGATTAAAAAATATCATACCTGAGCTGCGTGGTCACACACCCTGCAGCTCCACCCTCAGCCTCTTTTACCAGCTACTACAGCGTTTACCCAGCACAGTTTAGTCATTAAAAAATCTTCACGGTGGAAATCAGAGTTTAAAAAACGGATGAAATCCAAACAGTGAAACAGAGTAAAAGAGGTTGAAGCCTTTTGGAGAGTCGTGCTCCATTTTTATTTGCTTATATGTCGACGATCTGATGCTCTGAAAGTTAAAACGAACGACTGGGAGCGCCGAGACCTGCTTTACCCTCTGCTTCCTGTTTGGACCTCAGTCACGCCGGCCTGGAGATGGTTCCTCGCACGAGCAGATTAACGAGGTTTATTCCAGGTGAGAATCAGCTGAATGAAGCAAACCGTCAGTGTTGTGGAGAAACGGCGTTTTCAGAGGCTTTGACAAACACAGCAGCAGGTCTGAAATCTGACCGTTCAGCTGGCCGTGACACGGAGCCAAAACAGTTTTTAAGTGTTTTTAAAGCCGTTCGTGGTCACCTGATGAAACATTCCCTCCCCAACATGCGTGTTCTTCTCCACACACTGTTTGTAGGTGTTTGATGGCGGCGGTGGGGGTGAGGGGCAGACCCTTACCCCGAGGGAGCCTCCTTCGGTCCAGGCTGAGTCTCTGCTGATTTCATGGACTAAAAAAACCAACTAAAGGTGTCGATGTCGAGGTTGTCAATGCATGCCTGATATGTTTGATGTTGAACCAGAAAAATAAGTTCTGTGCCACAGTCGATCCCACCTGTCTGCTCCGAATCGTCCGTTCTTCGGTTCCTCGGAAACGTTCTCGCTCGGCAGAATGTGGCTTTGTTCGGTTTCTTATTCCCTGCAGGAGAAACACACGGAGAATATATATTTAAAAAAGAAAAACACGTTTTAAAAAGTGGAAGCATGTATGTTTTCTACTGTTTGTACTTGGTATATTCATGTTGCCCTTGCTGCTTATGTGCCAATGTTGTGGGAGAGATTTACATTTGGCCACTCATGCAACTATTCTGTGGTGTCGTCCAAGAATGTATCAACATGAAATAAAACATTTGGTTATTTTTTTTAGAAACGCCGTCTGTGTATCCATGACGACCCTGAAACACGCTCTCGTGTGACCCTTCACAGCAGCTTTGCATGATTCACTGTTCACAATAATCCTTCTTTATCTTACAGCCCATCACTTCCTAGTCTAAAAAAAGGCCCCTCCCCCTTCCTTAAATCCAGCTTTCTTCTGATTGGCTGCCTCTTAAGACGCTCCTTAAGATGACCATATAAGAATGTTTCTTCACTATGAGGAAGTCCTGCTCAGCTCGCTTGAGCGGCTGCACGACGCACGCCGTCCGGCTGGTCACCAGCACAGAGAAGCTGCTCTCTGAGTGACTGAGAGCGGCGAAAGACGTGACGTCAGCCTGTGAGCTGCAGCGTCACCTACACATGCGCGTATACGTGCACATGTGCAGTAAAGCAAACAGAATGGAGCTCTGTGTCTGCAGACGGCGAGCCTGGCCTCTCCATGTCTTTATCTCCAACATGGAGATAAGCTGCTGCATGGAGAAAAGATGGAGGTCGGCGATAAGACCACATCTGCCCGGCCATCAGCCAAACGTGGAGGTCAATGGAAGCACTGCCCGTGGTCAGAGAGGTTGCCGCGTCACTGCAAACTCGCAGACACTCAATGATTTACATGTCGAGGAAATCCGTGAAAGACGCTTCGTCTTGTCTGCTGCCGCGTGGAAACAGCGCACGCTGCAGCTGACCTCGAACACAGCGTTTACACACACCGAACACACGCCCCCCAGAGCACATCCAGGTTATTTATGAGATTATATCCACTGCAAGTGTCACTCGTGTGGACGTGTGAAATGTGTAACAGGTCCACTCAGAATGAACTCCCTGATGCTTCAACCCCCCTCCAAGTGTTCGCTTGAACCCCGCCAGCCTCTCAGAGAGCCTGCGCTCCGTGGTTTACATGTCCCGGTGGAAAAAGGCCGGAATACTGATCCACTTTTTAAAGAGGAAGAAGAAAATCAGAAGAAACAAACTTCTCCCTGTGTGTGTCTTTGCAGTTAGCCCCTCCCCCTGAAGCCCTGCCAGTAACGATAGAGCAGGACTTTGGCCGCCTCCCCCCGCACGTCCTCCTCAGCCTGCCTGAGCCGCAGATAAGAGCGGCTGTGGGGAGGGCTCGGCTTCGTGTGGATTCACATAACTAACCTTTGGTGTCCAATTAGATTAGCCGCCGCCAAACCAATTAGTGTTTCTGTGAGGAAGGAGGAGATGCCAGCAGTCGTATTAGCACTGATATCCTCGCAGCAGGCAAACATGCTGACGGAGCTCTTCAGCAGCCACTGCAGTGGAAAATGCAGCTTGTTTGCAATAAGAGAAAAAAGTTTTGGAGCTGGAACAAAAAGCGTCCGGCTTTAACGAGTCAGAGGAGCCTGACAGCGAGGCCGGGTTCATTTCCTGTCCCGAGGAGACAAACGCAGCTCATCCATTAATGAAGCTCGCCGTTTATCGCCCTTCCAGCCAGGACCGCTGCGAGCACCACGAAGCATCGTTTAAAGCAATCAGAGCGGCTTCGCTGTCACGCTCCGGAGCGCTGAGCTCTTTGGGGCGTTTGGGCGGAAACAGGAAGTAAGCGTTGCCACGGTTCAGTAAACTAGTCCCCGGGCGACAGCTTGAATCACCTGAGCACGACTCGTCCCAGGTGAAAGGACAAAGTACAGCACTCTGATGTACACCTCGCTCCACAGACACACACAAGCAGTTACACAAAAACTGTTTGACATATCAGTTAAACCCATAACAGTGACACAGATGTGATGAAAGAGCTGAGATCCATGAAGATCAGCAGCAGGACGACCGACAGCCCAGCTGAAGCACACCTGATTCAGTGTGTTGTTTCCACAGGTAAAGGCAGGGTCACCTGTCACCTCACACTATTATTACATGATACTTATAATATAGCTCCCTGTATTATTGGTCACATGATGTCGAGAGTCCGGATCAGAAAATATTGTGCAGTCAAAAACTGAAGAGAACCATGACTCAACATCTGAACATGACCTGATGCTGAAGCGTAGTTTGGATCTTTTCTTGCTGCTGGTTCGGTTGATATTGTTTGGAGAGCAACAAAACTGCAGCTTCAGAATCAAACACAAAGAAGACGTCAACACAAAGAAGACGTCAACACAAAGAAGACGTCAACACAAAGCGCCGACCCAACGAAACATGAGAATCAGCGAGCTGTCGGCTTTCAGCCCCGACCGTGTCCGTGCCGTCGGGGGCGACAGCTCGCTGATCCTGATGTTTCGTTGGGTCGGCGCTTTGTGTTGACGTCTTTGTGCAGAATCGTGTTCCTGTTCTCATTCACTGTTTCAGCTGTTTGGTGGTTGTTGGAATTTGTGAGGTTTAACCTGAGATTCTGGCGTTTGGAGTAAAAAATAAATTTACATTTAAAAATAGATTCGGGGTTTTAATGAATCGATATCGCGTTATCCAAGTTAGAATCGATTGTAATCGATAAATGGATCATCAAAACCCGCCCCTGCTATGAAGGGAAACACAGGGCCTATGGGGGCTGACTCACTGCTGCCCCTGCTGGATGTCAGAGGAACTGCAGCAGGTCAGGAACCTTATTCATGTGATCCAGACTGTTGTCGCTTCATGCCCCCCCATAAAGTTCAGACTACAGCGGCTGAAGAAGAAGAGCTCCTGCATCAGCGTGTAGGCTGAGGAGCACAGAGCAGCCGGCAGTTTAATCACGATGGAAAAAAGTAAAAGAGAGAATAGAAGCTGCAGCCAATCACGTCCCTGTGCTCAGCCTCAGTCCACGCCTCCTCCGCAGCTGTCTCTGCTGATTTCATCATCGCCCTCCAATAACACGCTTCCAAACCTCTCCTGACCTCCAGCCTCTACAAACACAGAATAGCAGCAAAGCATTGAGAGGAAGGATCGACCCCCTGCTGCTGGGACCACCTGCATGTCCTCAGCTCCTCCTCGTGTCCCCCTCATTCACACACACCTGTGGTATAAGTGACAGGACTGCTCTTGTGTCACAGAAGGGTGATGGGCGGGTGTGAGGAGATAAAGAGCAGCTGATGACATCAGCAGGAGGCTGGAGGCAGCCCCACCTAAAGCACAAACTGCTGATTCAGAGTTTCCTCCTTCTGCAGACGTTCATCAGGGATTCTCTGCCTCCTCTGACAAAAAAGGGCCGGTAATGACAAATATTTCAATATTTGAATGTCTACTGTGAGATAAGCCCAACCTCGTGGCGAGGCAATTAAAGCAGCACGAATGGAAATGGACGATTTATCATCGGGAAGCATCACTGACGAGTGACGGCTACGGAACAAAAGTCCGGCTCTGACACGGCGCCGGATGGACGTTATTGCTCGGCGGCATCGGCGTCTGCACTTGATGAGGTCCCCACTGCTATCGGCTCAGAGATAGCAGGTGTCAATGGAAACCAATTTAAGGCGTCCACAGCAAAGCGAGTTATTAACCCGCCTGCCAAAGAACTGTATCTTCCCCTCTCCCTCTTTATTTTGGGAAGAGCGACAGAATGAAAGTGAGAGCGGCGCTTTCAGAAGTCGATTAGCGCTTTGACACTTTGTCTTTTTAAACGCTCGAGTTAGACGCTGAAGCTTCCCAGAGGAGAGGGAGGAAAGACGCTCGTGTCCTTCAAGTGGAAAAGTCAATCACTGTGACTGACGGGAGTCTGGGCCCACACCACCCACCCAGGGCCGCCCTCTTTCTCTCAGCCCCTGCTGCGTGCACGCAGAGGGGTACAGGAAGCCGTCACCACACTTCCTGTTCCAGCATCGTGACGGCCCCAGACTCAGGGCGGACCTTTAACTGATCCAGCGCTCTGTGACCTGAGGGGCCTGCAGAGTGGGAGGAACCAGTTTATTGGTTTTTGGATGGTGGAAAAAGCAAAGAAGCACCACGCAAACGTTTGTGGACTCCAGGAAGCTCTGAGATGGTCCACAGACCACGTTCTCGTGATGAGTCTGGATTAACATGGAAGTTTCACGTCGTGCGAAGCATCGTTTGCTGGTGTCTGGAGAAACACACATTCTCGTTTAGCTGTGTTAGTGAGGACATCTCATTGCTTTCCCTAACCTAACTGTAACCCAGACATCAAAACCACATCTCACACACGTAATGGTTTGATGTTACTGTTGTTTACATGAACATGTGACTAATATCCACACTAATGCACACCAAAAGAAACTATTCAGGGTTTAAAGGTGTCACAGTCTGGCGAGGGCAGACTGTATGAATTGAAAAAAGGACCCAAAATGCAGCCTCCAAGGAACAGGGAACCAAACCTGAATGTTAACAAAAAGCGAGCCGTTTAATATGGCTGGTAAAAAAGGTACAAACAACAGGGCAAGGCAACCTGAAGCAAAATTAACACAAACCTAAACTGGGAAATCTAAACAAACAATAAGAAAAACCTAGACAAGGAACTTGGAAGCATGGCATCGGAAACATGGCGTGGACAACAGACGACCTGACAATCACACACTGAAAACAGAGGACTTAAATACACAGGAGGTGATTAGGGGAAGTGGGAACACATGGAGGAACAGCTGACTGACATGAGCCTAATGAGGGGACAAGGGAAGTGAAACTAAATACAATGAACAAAGAACACACGACTCCTTCAAAATAAAACAGGAACCATGAGACAGACATGATAATACAAACTTGATAACATAAGACGAAGGGTGAGGGAAACTTAAATACAGGGGAAGAAAACACAAGGAGTCTAATAACCTAATGAACAAAATAAACTCAAACTTAAAATGCTGGGTCAAAAGACCCAGGATCATGACAAAACTTGGAGGCAGGAAGGACGTGGTGAGACGCGTTTCCGTGTTTCATGCATGTTTGATTAGGTGTTAAAAACAAATCCAGAGGACAGCTGAAAGTCTCTGCTTCTAAACTTGTGCAGAGCCGATGGGACAGTTCATGTCCAACCACCCGGTCTCTGCGGGAGATGGGACACACTCGACGCCAAAAGGTGGAGCTCCTAATCTGCGACGAGCTGACGCTACGACATGAAGGTTCAAAGAAACCCCAAAAATAAAAGCTGCAGAGATGCAGCAGCGTCGTTGGCATTCGGCGCATGCTTCGCTGAAACCACACTTCTGCCTCCTCTCGCAGCTCGCTGCGCTCGCAGAGATGTTCATTTTCAGATTTCACACTTGATTTAGAGCCAAACCAGCAACATTTAGAACTCAATCAATCTTCCTGTTTTACATACAACCTGAAAGAGCCGTAATTTTCCAATCAGCCTCAGCAGTTGCTGCTGTCACTTCCAATGTATCGCAACATCCCCCAAAACCTTCAAGACTGTGAGCAAAGCCCACTCGGTATTAAAGCGGCATGCAGCGCTGCAATATCAAACCAGCCAGCGCCTCACATTCCCTGCAGAAGCCTCTAAATCTTCCAGCAGAAGCACAGCATCAGCCGACCCCGCCTCATCCCCAGCACTGCGTTATTAACGTGAATATCAACAGACTCTCCCAGTGAGGTGCATCCAGCTCGCTGGCGCCCTCATCCATTCTGCTATCCTCCCTCTGCACACATCATCTGTTTTGGGCTCCTGGGCCATACATCAATGTGGCGGGCCAGAGAAAAGCTCTTTAAGTTGCATAAACACAATGTCGCCCGGGCACCCACCAGCTGCCCGTGATGGATGGGACCGCACACAGAAGAGGGAGCCGGATCCATCCAGGAGCTGACGGCGGAGCAGCGCCGAGCGGGCGGAGAGGCTGCGTGGTCGGCGCTGACGCTGAGGCCGAGCTGCAAAGAGGACATTAATCACGCCGGCCTCGGCCTGACTGAGCCTTTCACCCAAACGCTGCGCTCCAGGGATGGTTACTCTACGCTGCTCGAGCGTTTGTTTCTTCCTCGCTAATCGCGGCGACCAAACCTGCTCCGATCCATCAGCTGGTTACCGTAACAACAGGTGTGACGAATACGCGCAAAAAACAAAAACCTGCACAAACTACAGACACCTTCAGAGGCTCGACAGCAACCGACCGACGAGTACAGGTCACTGATCAGGAAGAGGACTGCACACTCATCAGCTGAGCTGAGCAAAGCTCCTCTAATCCAACCACAGAGATATGAAGCTATGAGCAGAGCAGGTCCAAAGAGCCAATCAGAGAGCAGGATAAGGCTATCATCAGAGTCTGCAGACAGAAGACACCTGAAATAATCCTGTTATATTCATCTAAAAACTGCAGAATTTAGAGTTTTGGATTCGACTACTTACTGATGTTTTTGTAAAAAGTCTTTGCTGTTGAAATGTTGCATGAAATATGAACACATATGAGAAACGAGTTGTTCTGGTGTTTATTAGTGTGCTCAAAGGGTTCATCTGTCCTGGACACATGCTGACTCATGCTGACCAGTGACAGCGTCAGGCTTTTATCTTTAATCAAGCACACACATCCACAACAACACTTGCAACAAGTGCAACACTCTTTTCTGCCATCGTTGTATTTTTACTTGTATATAGAATTTGTATTCTATTTTTATCCTATTGTATATTTTATTCTATTTTATTCTACTGTATATAGTATTTTATTTTGTTCTATTCTGTACAGTTGTGTACTCCATTTATTCTTATTATATTCTCATTTTTGCTACATAACTTTTGCACTGTCCACTTCCTGCTGTGACAAAACTAATTTCCCACGTGTGGGACTAATAAAGCTGATCTTATCTTAACGTTCAAACAGATTTAATGTCCAGAAACATGGTTCACAGTGGCTGGACGGGACATTTCTTCTTTTATATATCAGATCCTGCCTATTTGTCCTGTTCGGTTAATATTTTATTTTCTCTGTTGGAAAAACGAATTTTTCGTTTTCTTTACTAAAGAAAATGTTCATCGTTACACTGAGCTGACTGTACTGGTGTTACGACCCATAAAGTGATGGATGCTCGGTCCCCCACAAACCCCAGAATCACACCGACGACACCAGCCTCTGCTATCACAAACATGAAGCACAGTTGGACGGCTGCATTATTTTTCTGATGCGTACTCAGCTGTTTGCAGAGCGTCTCCGATTCCTCTGAATATTCGGCCACATAAGGACTCGAGGCTCAGCTTCCTCGGGCTCCTCGCAGTCTGCTGCTAACTGGCTTAGAGACTCTGAAGTTTGTGTCATGAGAGCCGAGGGGGACGAGAGCGCCGCGTCGTAACTGTGAGCAGCGCTCTGCAACAAAAAGATGGAAAATGACCTTCATTTCTTTGCACTTATAGAAGCTGCATCGTTTCAGGCCCAGCCGCACTCTGCACAGCTGCGGTGCTGCATCCCAGAATGCAAAGCATACCTGGCCACGCAAAGGCGTCTACCTCACACGCCTACACCTGTAGGTGGGTAGGCGTGTCTGACTGAATATTTTATCTGAGAACAAAACGGGAAAGTTCCCACAGACGCACAAAACTAAACTGGTGTCATCTGAAACCAGTACAAACAAAGAAGCTGTCCCCATCTCGCTGACAATTAAGTATTCGCTGAGTACAAAGGGAAACAAATACAGCGTTTATCACTTTCATGTAAATGAGGTTCAGCTTATTGTAATCATCACTGTGGCTCAAAGAGTTGGCAGTTCGTCTTGTAACCGGAAGGTTAACGAGCCCCGACTCGGACGTTCTCGGTCGTTGTGTCCTTGGGCGAGACACTTCACCTGCCGCCTACTGGTGATGGTCAGAGGGGCCGATGGTGCGATATGGCAGCCTCGCCTCTGTCAGTCTGCCCCAGGGCAGCTGTGGCTACACCTGCAGCTGCCTCCACCAGTGTGTGAATGTGAGAGTGAATGAATAGTGGCATTGTAAAGCGCTTTGAGGGCCCTGAACAACGCTTTAAAAATGCAATCCATTATTATTATTATATGACATCACTACCAGGGTGGCTGTGGAGGTTTGTCCTGCTTTCTGTCTAGACACACAGCTAACTGCTAATTAGCAATAACATCATAAATCCAACAATTTCACTCACTGGAGCTCCGACCCGTTTACAGGGAGCCTGGACCGGCTCTCCGGTCAAAGCCTCCGAGTCTGTGATCCTGTGAGTTCACAGAGATGAATTTACCTGGTGAGGAGGAGACTGACACTGACTGCCTGTGCTGGGATGCTGAGCCCACTGTCCTCTGATACCGTTAACTGCAGCGCTCATCATCACGGATCCTTGCTCTTGGTTAGACAGCCTGTACAACCTGTAAGAACCAATAAAAGATGTAATGCTCACACAGCATTACATCTTGTTTCACAGAGTTAAAGACAGAAGTAATAAATAAGACTTACATCCTCTTAAAGCGCCGAGCGCTCTGATTCTTCCAGCTCCCCATCAGGCGTGCATCACATCTACACGACTCTTTATTATTCTTTCAACATGGATTATCATTAACACAGTCTCACATATTATATATTAATATGTGAGACTGTGTTAATGAGCCTGATGTTATTCTCTCGTGATGACGAGCTTCAGTCAGGTTTCAGAGCTCCTCACAGAAACAGCTTCAGTGAAGGTTACCGATGATCTCATGGCCTCTGACAGTGCACCTGGAGTTCACCTGAAGGACTCAGACCTTTAGAAATAAAGTTCTCTGGTGAAACAAAGATTGAACTTTTGGCCCGAATCACAGTCGGAGGTTTCTTCCTGATAAAAGGGAGTTTCTCCTTCCTACTGTCACCAACACAATGTCTGATTGTTGGAGCTTCTCTGTATTATTATTGGGTTTGTATCTTACAATATGAAGCACCTGGAGGCAACTGTTGCTGTGATTTGGTGCTGTATAATTAAAACTGGACTGAATTAAGAATTGAACTTGATGACAGTGGGAAGGAAAAACTCCCTTTTAACAGGAAGGGGTCTACCTTACAGTATAAAGCTCCTGGAGGTGACTGTTGTTGTGCTACTTGATGCTGTATAATAAAACTGAATTGATTCTCCTTCCTGTGCTCTCTTCCTCCTCCGTCTCAGTGATCACTGTTATTCTCCAGCAGCGTTCCTCTCGTCCTCGCTGTTTGCAGATCAGTTCTGAGTCTCAGAGCGAGAGACGCGTTTCTGGGATTGAGGAGCGGCTGATGACTGAGCGGAGTTTAGAAGAACAAAACCCCGGAGGTTTGCAGCGCCGCACAGATCCCCCTCTGCCTCTCGTTCTGTGTAAATAAGCGTAGATGAGGCAGACAGACAGATGGCCGAGCTGCCGCGAGTTTGATAACAGTCTTGCTCGGAGCGCTGCTGTCAGCGGGGAATTTTCTCGGCTGCATTAAAAGGAGATTTACTTTACGAGAGAGAAACATTAGAAAGCAGCTCGACTCGGCTGGTGGCTTTACTCTTATTTACACAGTGAGAGAAATAAAATGAGTCAGCAGCTGAAGGTGTCGTTAGTGTCGGAGGTGAAAGTGCGCACGCTCACAGCTCTGCAGTGTTCCTGTCAGCTGAGCTGGTTGTAAGATTAAGGAGGATTCAGACGTCACGAGCTGATCATCACAGACACCCCAAAGCTATCTCAGGAATATGAAGCGTTTCCTCCTGAGCACCAGAGTCAGGTTGGTTCATTCATTCAGCAGTCTCAGGTACGCCCACACCTGTCTGCAGCCGGGCCTGCAGCATGCTTTCATTCTGGCTCCTGCTTCAGGGCCATCTCTTTCACCTGCAGCCAGGTGAAAGACGACTGTAGCAGCTACTCCAGATGTTTTTACCCCACTGTCACGTCTTAGCTAAACCAAGTGATGAGACGTGAGCTTCTGTGCCGCACACGGGGTCTGCCTCCGGTGCTGATCTTTGAACGTGAGTCACACCCACTCAGACCTGTCATAGAAAAGTGAACCCAACTCTAATTACACCTTTAACTGTAGTTATAGAGAACACTTAGAAAACACTGAAATCCTGCTGGATATCTGCACTGAGCTGAGTCAGGAATGACAGGATGCCACGTAGTTTGATGGAAATGAGAATGATCAGCCTCCAGAGGGCTGCATTCAAAGACGCCTGCAGCAGGACGGTCTATTCTGCATCAATTTTGAACACATTTGATTGCAGAAACTCCTCCCAGATCTCGACCAGTGCATCGTTGAACTCTGGACGGTTTGAGGTGTGACCTGGTGGCGTCAGATGGGGTCAGGGGTCATTGATGTGCCTCTACTGCACCTGTTGGTAATTTCATTAACACCAAAGCAGCTGAATGTGATTACACCTGCTTTGCTGCTGAACTGAGCAGATCAAAGTGCCAGAGGTGTAACTGACTGAATGCTCATCCTTCTACACGCCGTCCTTTCGGTGCATCCACATTAAACCTTTCTCTCCAGGAGGCTACATAAGAATGTCTGCCTGCTTCCTCATTCACACCACACCTCTGTTTTGGCATGCTGGGCCTATTTGTGTGTCCACATGTTGCTCACATACAGCAAACTGTGTGAATGTCATGCCGGACCTCCTGCCCCACTGTTGAGCCCTGGTGCCACGTCGATATTTTCCTGCACAGCTCAGGCTGCGCTTCACGGCGAGGAAACGACTTCTCCCTGTTCGGCCCAGATAAGGCCCCACGCTGAGCCGCTGTGTAGGGGGGCAGCAGCTGATGTATTCTGGGCCAGGCTTTGATCTCCTGCATGCCCATGTTCTGACTACAAAACAGGCCCCAGACAAGGCGGCCACATACTCCCAGCTGGGTGACTGCAGTGTGGGAAAATGGACTGAGGCAGCTAAAATACAGCCAAACAAGCTACACACATCCTAAAATTCAGATTTGAAAGCAAAGCAGCAGAAAAGGAAAGAACGCTTAATGGGATAAGTTCACACAGGCAGGACACATGAACATCACCTGCAGGAAGGAGTGAAACGAATAAGAGACAAAATGAGACGTGACAGCCGTGTGAAGACAGGGACTGAAGCTGAACTGCTTGTGTAGCCCGTTTGTGTGCGTCACGCCTGTCGATGCGTTCAGTTCTGGCTTCTGAGTAAGAGGCAGGAGACAGCACTGGGTCTCTGGGTTCTTCACTGTCCATCGCTGTAATATATAGAAATACAGAAAACCATGAGCTCTCCTCGGGCCAAGCTGGAAGGAGCTGTGTGTTGTAAAGTTATGATGTATGAACCCTGCTGCTGGGCCCAAACTACTCTGTGCTTATTAAGCCTGTTGTGTTTGTAACATGTTTTAATGTTTTGCATCTTGTTCTATTTAATCTCAACAAGCCCCTAAAACAGTCCGTGATCACTGTCAGCCTCCATCGGTTTTTATTACCACTGTTCATTTTAAAGCTCAGTGTTTAAACCCTTCCGATGTAGCTACAGCCCAGCCCATGCAGCAGTATATTTATGACTAACCTCGTATTGTGGATGGATTATCTCAGTTGTTCTCCTGACTGAAGTTTGGTCCGTTTACAGCATCCTGCCATGCGACTGCATTTGTCTCTAACCATCGGGAACCCTCACGTTAACTTTTATCGAGGGGGGAAAAGTTAGCGTTCATCCTCCAGCTTCACTGTTACACCTGGTAAAGCAGCAACACTGATCATTGTGGCTGATCAATGGACCCGACTGCATTAACTGTTGTGAAAAAAATCAACTCAAGCTCTCAAGTCAACAAAAAGCAAAATATATATATAATATAAAACAACATATCATTAAAAATATTTTAAAAAGAAAACAAAAAAGTCACCCAATGAACAAAATAATGCAAAAAATGAAACAATCAGACAAACAAATACATTTTAACAGCCAAGATCCAACGTTTTGTTTCTTTGAAATATAATAAAAATTCACAATTTAACCCATAAATCAAATCCAATGCAATTATATTAGCAGACGACATTTAGCAGGTAATATTGGGACTTATCTTAAAGCATAAAAGCAAATCATGAGAAACCACATTTGCAGAACATAATATCTCCATACCTGTAATACATAGAAATACAGAAAACTATGAGCTGTGTGTGTTGTGCATCTGCTCCTCTGATAAAACAACACAATATGTGCCATTAACAAACTACAGCAGAGATTTCTTTCACCTAGCCTGGTGCTAGCAACCAGCTGTAGCTGAAATGAGTTACAAACTTCAGTTAGCGAACTCAGCCCTTTACAAGACTCAGGCTGCGTCCACACGTACACGGGTATTTTTGAAAACGGAGATTTTCCGTTTTCGTTTTGAAAAATAATCCCGTCCACACATAAAGGCAGAAATGAAGGAAACACTGCTAGGAACATGCCAAACCAGCAGGTGGCGCTAGATTCCTAACCGTGCAGAAATGTTGGCCAATCAGAAGTCTAGAAGCCTCGGTGGGAAAAAGTAAACAAAGCTGGGGCATAGAAGCAGAACCGAGTCGTCTGTGTGGAGGGACAGTAACTGTGTATATGTAAGCATTTAAACACTGCAGAGAGTAGAATTAACAGTAACAGTATTGTAGAAATTCATTTCACCGAAACAATAACGTGGCGCACAGTGTGACGTCAAAAAAAAGCGCACACCTTTGACGCTGCGTTTTCTGCGTTTTTCTCGTCCACACGTAAACGCAAAAATAGAGTTTTCAAAAATATCCACCCTGGCAGGCGTTTTTAAAAATCTCCGTTTTCAGTTACTGAAAACGCCGTTTACGTGTGGACGAAAGGTGCAAACGCATAGAAAAATCTGCGTTTTCAAAAATACCCGGGTACGTGTGGACGTAGCCTAAGACACAAAGTATTTAATAAAATTCATAAGGGTTTAACACATTTGCTGCACTTGGCTGATGCTGGTTTCTGTGATGGTCCTCTGGTGTCGCCCGGCTGCAGGTTGGATTTTATTCTGAGGGAAACGTATCCGTACGATCGGGCGTAACCATCTCCTCCAGGCGTTTGTCCTTCACCGTTTGCTTTTCCTTATAATTTCCACACAGTGGACTTAAAATAGAACAGAAAAATGTGTGCTCATTAAAGCAAATTAAGAATCATCCAGTTCACCAAACCGGCTACTTAAACCTGTTAATTACACCGTGCTCAGCCACATTACACTAAAAGGCTTCCTGCCCTGATCGTTTCATTTAGCTTCATCTCCCTCAGATACACTTTCATGGTCGAGAAAGTGTTGCATCTTTCATTTCGCACGTCTTTTATTGCGTCGCCCGCAGTGTTGCTGGCTTGTTTGTACAGAACAACAGGCTCAAATAGGAACTTGCTAAAGCTCCACAGAGCAGAGAGAGCACATTTAAAGCCTTGAGATAAAGGTCAGCTCGGGCTGTTTGCTCGTACTCCAGCAGATTCTTCACAATTATTCTGCAAAGAGAACAAAGCGCTGCGTCCCTGGACTGAGGCAGAAGCTGCTGTTCCGGTGAAGGCGAGGTTACTTTGGAGGTTACGCAGGTTTTGTTGTAACAGGCAGAACAAGAGGTTAGAGCCTCCAAAACTCATTTATTCTTATTTATCCGAACAAGTCGAATCCGAACATCTTCCACAAACTAGCCTAGAAAATAACGCCCCTCATCCAGCACTCATCAAGGACAGCAGCGCTGCGACACGGAGGACACAGCTGGAGGAAAAGATTTAAGGAGCGAGCAGCAGCAAAGCTGAATCCAGGACAGCTAGTACAGTTGGTGCTGTGTACCTCCCCGAGTTATTATAGTTATTATAGTGAACTCCAACTACACCAAGAATCAAAACAAAATCACTTTAGAAAAAGATCAACTTAATAACAGTCAGCCTGAAGCTTATTAAACCTGCATTTCCTCCAATGTCCAGCAGGGGGCAAAGCCTCTGTAAAACAACGTCTGATTTACAGAAGAAGAATAAGCCTCTGATGATCTCTGAGCTCAGTAAACTCTTTCCTGATGAGTTTATGGCTCAGATGCTGCTTTAAGTTCACGTTAGGCAGAGATGAACAGGAAGTAGAGTAGGGTTTGGGGCGGGGCTACGCTGTGGGCGATCCACTAACAGTCTGCTAGTTTCTGAAGATGGAAGCAGGCGAGGCAGTAATAAAAACAGAGAGTGTGAGCACAGGCTTCAACTTGTTTGGATCTCCAGAAACAAAAAGTCTGTTCAGATCAATGAGAGGCGACTGAAGAAGAATGAAAATGCTCTGATAGAAGGCTTGTGTCAGGAGCAGCTGGAGACCGTATGGGTGCTGGAGGTCATGAGCTGTGGATATATCAGCTCAGGCAGAGCGCAGAGAAGCACACCTGAACCAGGAATCAGCGTCTAACAGCTGCTCTGGAGGATGTGTGGAAGAACACAACACATTACTCTCTGTGCCAAGCAGTTTATGAAAGGTAAACTACGGCATACAGAAAGGTAACTTTGAAAAGTCAAAGCCAATGAACAGATGTTACGTCGATACATATTCAGTGCAGACTGACGTTTTAAGAGTAATGAAGCAGGAAGGCTGCGGTGGTTCTTGGAAAGCTACACACGGAATAACAAGTCAGGCCTTTACCAAACATGTTTACAACGAACGAGCGATTCAGGTGAGCATCCTGTGCGGCTCTTTCCTCAGGTAAAGCACACAGGTTTGTGAGCAGGTGTGAATTTCTCCAGAGAGGCAGGTGAGGATGTTTGAGGGCAGTCAGACTGGCAGGAGGACGAATGGGTCCTGAATGAAAGGAACTAACTCGACACTGAGCAAACAGCTATCTGACTGATGTTAGTGGGACACAGTCGCCAGTCACAACCTGGGAGGAGCCCATTTAGGCAAAAGTCTAAACACACACAACCGAGCCATGACCTCCAAACTTCATGTAACAACAAAAGGTGTAGCTGGTTAGCTAGCTGTTCTCACGTGTCATAAATTTAGAGTCACATAGGGTTTTGGCTTTGCAACTTCTGATTGGTGGAAGTGACGTGAACGCGGTATCATTACCGTGATTCTATTGGCTCAAATTATTAAGAGGTGTTAATCATGCAAATTGCCCAATAGCAGCCGAAGTTACAACCCCTCAGAGTTTAAAGCGCCAGAGTCCATTTAAACTGTCCACGTGCAGGGCAGAAAGGACCACAGGCTGTGAATGTGTGGTTAATTCTTCAAAAATATTCCAAAAACAAGCATTTTTAGACATCTTAATGAAATTAAATCAACGCCTGAATTGCAGCAATTTTTCACTGTTTCGCTTTAGAAGCATAAATCGTTGCACAGATGATGTTGATTACTGATTTTCTGAATAAATGCACCAAAGCATATTTTTAAAGGAGGAAAAAATCTACTTACTTTTTGTGTTCCAGGCTCAGCAACTGTGACACAGTAACACCTGCTGCAATATTTACACCTCTTCATTTTGATACCAAGATTGTTTACACAGTGTTTGTAATTGCAGAGAAATACTCACTGTGGGCTCAGAAAGCCCTTTGGGTAGGAACAGGGTAGATATGGTACAAACCACTGCAGGATATAATAGGATATAATAGGATATTATGGTCGACAGTGTTGAACGCTGCACTGAGGTCTAGCAGGACAAGCACAGAGATGAGTCCACTGTCAGAGGCCATAAGAAGATCATTTGTAACCTTCACTAAAGCTGTTTCTGTGCTGTGCTGAGCTCTGAAACCTGACTGAAACTCTTCAAATAAACCTCTGCAGATGATCTGTTAGCTGTTTCATATCCACTCTACAAAATTACTTTTCCATAACAAAGCAGCCTAAATGGGTTTTGTATCATTAGTTTAAAACAAATCTAATATTATTGCTAAATGTGGATCTACTTTAATACGGAGGCGCTTCACACATGTACAGGTCTGAGCTGTGTGTGATGATGGATGAAGTTCCTTTGTTTTGATGGAAATGTTGAGCCTGATTCATAAACATTTATTCCAAAAGGAAAGAAAAGACTGAAGAGCAGCAGGAACATTTCTTCAGCGACTCCACACAGAGTGGGAGACGGATGTGTGGCCTGCAGGCAATGTTGGGTGTAATGCATTTCAAAGCCACCAGGTTACAAAGTTACTGTAATCACATTACATTTTTTAATAACGTAACATTTTACTGTGCTAAATTCAGTAATTACATTAAAGTTCATGTTACTGGTGTTACAAAGGTTGGTCAGCCGGGCGCATATAAAGAAAAACACAAACCGCCTCCATTTCTACTGTAGAATCACCATGACGACCACTCTACTTGGTTTTCAAAGTAGAAAATGTAAAAAATGATTATAAGTGTGTCCTCATTAGGACAGGGGTTTGTGTTGTGTGTGTGACTGTAGCTATAGGTTTATATTGTTAACCGGTGTTTATGTGGAAATGTATTAAGAGAGTCATGTAAAATGGGCTGTATTTGTAAAGCGCTTTACTTGGTCCTAAGGAGCCCAAAGCACTTTACACAATGATCCACACACAGGTGATGGCAGCTACAGTGTAGCCACAGCCGCCCTGGGGCGCACTGACAGAGGCTGCCGGACACTGGCGCCACCACCAGTAGGCAACAGGTGAAGTGTCTCGCCCAAGGACACAACAACCAAGACTGTCCAAGCCGGGGCTCGAACCAGCAACCTTCTGATTACAAGTCGACCTCCCAACTCTTGAGCCACGATCGCCCCGCTGAGTAACGAGTAGAGCAACAAATTACTTTCTCCAGCGAGTAAGCAAACAGCTCTTCTGTTCCAGCTTAGACGGAAAAACCTCGATAATGCTTAAAAACTACACAGCAGCACAAAATCACCTAAAGCAGTGTCCTGGTCTGTGTCCCTGTCAGAGGAAGTTCACAGAAGTATAAATAAAGTACGATAAAAGGCTTCAGCCTGAATCTGATGCACAGTCACACGCATCTTTTTTTCCTTTTGTGTTTTGTAAATATTATTAAATGTTATTCACTTGTAAATTTGAAGCCCCATGAAGCGACTGTTGTTGTGATTTGTGGCTATATGAATAAAACTGAACTGAATTGATGTGATTTTTAACCTCCTGTAATAAGCAATAGGCAGGTTAATAAAGCCGTGCTCTGTGATGCATCATGGACAAATAAACCCGACTCCTCCCTGATCGTACGATCCCGCAGCACCGGACAGTTCATTGGTTTCATTCAGTCCTTCCACCTGTGAGCTGCACCGCAGCTCCTGTAACACTGACTGAGCCACAGCACAGAGCCCCACAGGGACCCCAGGCCGAGTGTGGACGGAGGGACGTGTGCTCGCGTTGACCAATAAACCATCAATCAGCAGCTGATCTGACAAGAGGCCCCAAAGACCAGTGACTCAGAGCAGTGACCGCCGGGACCCCCGCGTGGTCCATCAGTGTCACCGTCCTTCTGCCGGCCAAGCGAGACATCCGTCTCAATCATCCTCCACCAGCTCACTGGGAAAGTTCCCATGAGCCACAGAGAGGTGAGGTCGGGCTGGGGGTGGATTTAGCAGAGAGAGAGGAAAAAGAGTAGTGAGGAGAAAAGAAATAAGAAAAAGCTCTGACCTCCAGGGCTGAAGACTGCAGTTCCTCTAACGGCCTCTAGAGGCTCTGGATCAGATTCACCTCTGCACCAAAACACCAAAACAAAGACAGCCAGCATGAAATGAACGGTCAGAAATACTCAAGTATTTTATGCAGTGATGAAGTATTTGTACTCTGTTATCTCCATCTTTACACTAAATGCAGTTTAAAGTGAGTTTCTGAATCCCGGCTGCAGATGTTCTGACTGTACTGCATGTTATTAAAGACAATTTGTTAGGTATACCTGTCCAGCTGCACATTGGCATAAATATATAATCAGCATCATGACAGCATGTCAGAGCATTCAGTCATGCAGACATGATGAAGACCAGCTGCCAACACTCAAACTGAGTGTCACAATGAAGATGACGGTGACTGTGGTTGTTGTTTCAGAAACGGCCGATCTGCTGGGATTTTCCCACCAACCATCTCTGAGTTACAGAAAAGTCTAAAAACCAGGAAAATACCAGCAAGCAGCAGCTCTCAGGGAGGAAACACCTTGTCGAGGTCAGATGTCAGGAGAGTAGATAAACTGCTTCGAGCTCATAGGAAGGTCAACAGGAACTCCAGTAATCACTTGTTACAACAAAGGTCTGCCGAAGAGCATCTCAGAGCCTTGAAGCAGATGGGCCACAGCAGCAGAAGAGCGCAGCGGTCAGCTGTCGAGGCTGCACTTCACACAGACTCAGCAAAACTGGACAACAGGAACTGGAAACAGCGCCTGGTCTGATGAGTCTTGATTTCTGCTGGAGCACAGTTTGGTAGGAGCTCGTGGATCCTCGTATCTGCATCGTTATATTAGTGACTGGCTGGAGGCTAAAAAACATGAACCTGATCTGTGGAAACCATAGACGACATCATGGTGCCCTCATCCCTCTTTTTTAAAAACAGCCTTTTGGAAAAAGTATAGAGATTTCATGTAAACGCCATCATGACGAACTCAGGCGTCAAATGGGACGAACCATTTTTCTTGGGTTAATATTTGAGCTCAAACTTGCATCCATGCTTTTTGCAGAACGCTAACATGAGAAGATAAGACTGATCTTATCTAAAGTCATGTGGCCCGACCGTAGCGCTGACTGAACCCATTAGCGTGCAGATAACTCGCGAGGTTGAGACACAGCAGCTGACAGATTCGCCGCCGCTCAGCGGTCTGTCGCAGACAAACAGCACGCAGACATTAATACTGAAACACAGTCGTCTTTTCTTCACGCAGCAGCGGGGACGGTCACAGCATTATTCAGCATTTGATCCTGTGATTCATTTTTCATGATTTCATGTCTTTGAACAAACTCGAGCTGAGGTCGAAGCTCCTCCAGCTCCGCAGCATAAAACACAGTCACTCAGATGTCTGACAAAGCTGCAGACACTGTAACAGCTGTCTGGCGAGTAAGGAGTGGTTAGCAGGTCCAGCGGGCATGTGGTGTGGAGGTTAGCCGGATAACCCGAAGCCAGTCAGTTAAATCCAATAACAGACCTTCTGTTATTCGCCGTCAGCAACATTACACTTTATAAGCCAGGTCTCCTCGGCTGTACTCGTCCGAGCCTACATGCACGGGGATTGGTATCGCCAGCGCCAGCTCGTCACAACAGTAAGGTGTTTTCTTGGAGAATGGAACATGAGCAGCATGGAATGGCTGCCGCTAACAACACACACCCACTAGGAGACCCCCATAGCTACAACATTGCAGCCGAGCACACAGCAAGTACGAACCATGGCTATGCTATCGCTCCTAGCTTAGACCCCCAAAATGGTGAATCGGGCCAAAATCCTTTCCACGCCCACCCCCGTGACATCACGCTCCGAAGCCCTATAGTTGGGCAACCCCCCCTAGTGGTGCTATAACCCAAAAGGGTTGTTACATCACACAGAGTAAAGACACAGTTAAGACTTTAGTTGTAAATACATGCAAAATGAAAATAAAAAGGAAAGCCTCTGAAATGTGCATAAAAACAACAAAAACATCAAATCAGTGACAGGATACAAGAAGAACCATCAGGACTGTGTTGGACTAAAATAAAGACTACACTCCACAGCAGAGTAAGCGTTTCCTGGTTTGATCCCGGAGCGTCTGTTTTATTTTTCAAACAAGCATCAACCTGCAAGAAGAAGCCCGGCTTACGATCAAAAGGCTGCAGTTCCTCTGGGGTCCAGCAGGGGCAGCAGTGAGTCAGTCCCAGTAAACTCGCATGTTAAAACTGTACAGCAGAAATAAGCACGTTTACAGGCTGATTGTTTGCATTGTTAGGGGCGTGGCCTCTTTGACTGCAGTCCCTGACCTGGACCTGAGGACCGGGTTTTAATGTTTAATGCAGAACGTTTGCTGGATTCAGCACGATCACACCTTTCCAGTAAATAAATCTACCTGCTGTAAGTAATTGTCTCAGTCTTCTGTCCAATTGGAGCAGAGGAGTCGCCCCCTGCTGGTCATTAGAACAAATGCAGGTTCAGTGAGTGCTGCTTGTGTCCACTCTGACCTTTAACATAGTTTACTGCTGAATAACAAAGAGCGTGACTGTGCGGCGCTGAACCTGAGCCCCGCTGACCCTGGAGGAAGATGCTGATGGAGAAGCTTGTCCATAATGCATTCTGCAGGTGAGCGCTGCTGTGATGCAGGTTAATTATTTATTTATCTGGTGTTGCTGAAAGTTTCATCTGTAAAGCTGGCCCTGTTGTGCAGCTCCTAGAGGACCAGTTTCACAGGAACATCCTCTGTGAGCAGAGCTGCAGGGAACCTGATACACAACATGAAAAAGGAAGGCCGGCTTGCAGTGCAGTACACTTTAGCCGAGCCCTTTATGTACCCAGTTTGTGCTGACTCTGGGTTTGAGCAGGAGGCAGAGCGGGGAGAAACCTCGATGAAATATTTAGTGAATGTCTCAGAGAAAAAGGGAGCGAGTGCAGCGTGCAACAAAACGATTTATTTACAGTACGTGCCGACATTTAGAGAGGAAACACTGCAGGTGGAGACGTGTGAGGAGGAAACGATTAAACATTTACTGATACACCTTTGTGACAGTGTTTGCAGTGGCAGACGTTTACTAATCAGGACATTTTCACCATATTTTTCTTCATCCTTTTCCAGCGTGCCTTTGAGCAGCAGCAGCAAAAACAAACATCTGTGCTGCAGATAACCACACACAGCTGTAGTTGGAGCGCTGAGCACAGAGAGAGACTACAGGCTGTCTGAACATTTGTAAATCACAGTATTTACTCACTCATGTCTTCTTCTTTTAATTTCACCCTGAAGCTCTGAGATGAGCTTTAGGGTGCAGTGCTCAGGCTGCACGCTCCTGCAGTGAGCGTGCAGCCTGAGCGCGGATAACAATGACCTCATTTCATGAAGTATTCATTCAGCCCCCCATCCTCTGCACTTTAACTGTCCCGCACACTTTAAATCACTCATTAGCCTCAAGCAGGGAGGCCCTGCCCACATTATTCCACAACTGTGACATCATCCATCCATCATCCAGCCATCCATCATCCATCCATCCATCATCCAGCCATCATCCATCCATCATCCATCCATCCATCCATCATCCATCCATCATCTATCCATCCATCATCCATCCATCATCTATCCATCCATCATCCATCCATCATCCATCATCCATCCATCATCCATCATCCCATCCATCATCATACCATCCATCATCATCCATCCATCATCCATCCATCATCCATCCATCATCCATCATCCATCCATCCATCCATTCCATCCATATCCCATCCATCATCCATCCATCCATCCATTCCATCCATCATCCATCATCATCCATCCATCATCCATCCATCCATCTCCATCCATCCATCCATCATCCATCATCCATCATCCATCTCATCCATCTCCATCATCCATCCATCATCCATCCATCCATCCATCATCCATCCATCCATCCATCATCCATCATCCATCACCATCCATCATCCATCATCATCCACATCCATCATCCATCCATCATCCATCCATACCATCCATCCATCATCATCCATCCATCATCCATCCATCCATCATCCATCCATCCATCATCCATCCATCCATCATCCATCCATCATCCATCCATCCATCATCCATCCATCCATCCATCCATCCATCATCCATCCATCCATCATCCATCCATCCATCCATCCATATCCATCCATCCATCATCCATCATCATCCATCCATCCATATCCACCATCCATCATCCATCCATCCATTATCCATCCATATCATCCATCCATCCATCCATCAATCATCCATCCATCATCCATCCATCCATCCATCCATCATCCATCAGAAGTCACACTGCAGGTTGCCTGTTGTTTCTAGAGTATTTGAAAGTAGACTGGGAGGCTGAGCCTTCAACTTTCAGGCCCCTTATCATTACTGATTATTAATCTCTGGCTCTCTGTTTTCACCCCAGTCGGTCACTGGTTCTGCTGGAGGTTTTTTCTTCCCATTGTCACCAACTGTGTTTGCTTATAGGGGTTCATATAATTGCTGGGGTTTTCTGTTGTCTCTGTATTATTGTAGGGTCTTTACAATATTAACTCTTTAAGGTTCGTGTTTCACCCACTCCAACAGCATGTCTGTGACACAGACAGATAATCAAAGATACCATACTGTACTCATCTTAAATCATTACTTATAAAAACACAAAGATACTGCTGATGTCTTGATGTCACAGGTAGATTCACAGGTTTGTATTTGCCTCATCAGGTATCTTCAGGGTTAATGTCCTCTGCTGTGAAGCTGGGTCATTTCTGTACTTGTGAACCTGACCTGCTCCAGAGCCGGTTTTCCTGATGGTCTCAGATGCAGCTTCAGACCCTTATTTAGTTTTTTCTGAAACCTCCAAATAATTTTATATCTGTATGAACAGCTACACTGCACCTGCTGACCACTTTTTGTTTTTCACCCTCAGAGTTAAACTTCACAGAGGCTGAAAGAACAAAACCTGAAACCAGGGGTGTCCAACTCCAGGCCTCCAGGGCCGTGTCCTGCAGGATTTAGACATGTCCTTGATCCAACACAGCTGATCTAAATGGCTGAATGACTTCCTCAACATGTCATGAAGTTCTCCAGAGGCCTGGGAATGAACTAATCATGTGATTCAGGTGTGCTGACCCAGGGTGAGATCTAAAACCTGCAGGACACCGGCCCTCGAGGCCTGGAGTTGGACACCCCTGCCTTAAACTGTCTTCAAACATTCATTTAATGAAGCATTTGATTATAATCCATCAGATTCTCCGTGATGACAGCCCTGAGAGATCAATAAATCTGCTCCATCTTGCAGTCACATTTTTATTCTCCTGTTTCTGTCAGGCTAAACTTTATTACTACAGCAGCTCTTTCCCAGTCTTACTGACCAAAGTGCTTAAAGCACGCACACACTCACAGCGCTGTCTGCAGCAGCTGTTACTTTCAGTCGTATAACATTAACCTCTTCGTATATTCTCTATAATGTCAGTGAGCAGAAACGGCTTCGGCTCAGCGGAGAGATAAAACAACGATTTCCACCTGCTTCCTAAAATCCAATAAATCCAGCATGAGTAGCAACACGTACTCCTCGCTGCTACTAATTGTCTGCTGCTTGCTTCTGCCCCAATCAGAATGGAGGGTGCTGTAAAGCGGCTCGTGGTGCAGGGGCGGATCTAGAAGGGTGGTATGGGGTGGCAAGTGCCACCCTAGTTTTACATATGACAGTGTTAAAGTAAGATAGCGTTAACAGTTTGAGCGTACTTACAGTCAACAGTTTCTATTTCAGCCCATATTGAAGGTTCGGACTTCAAAGGATGATTTTAAATTTTAATTACAGTTCAGTAAATCCAGAGTTATGATTAAAAGAATATATAAGCCATGCTTTTCTCTAAATACTGCGAGCGAGTTTTTAGATGTGGGAACATTGTGACGTTTCGTGTGGAGTGTGTAGTTGCTGTTTTGTTTTGTGTGTCAGTGAGGGCACTAATGAATGTCACAAAGGCACGTTGCAACGTAAACACTGTCACCAGGTAGAAAACCAGCGCAGTGATACAGCTGCTGCTGTCAGGCCTGCAGCTTTCTGCCTGTGCTGCCCTGTTTTATGTTTTTACTGACACACATCATTTGTGAATCTTATTGCGACACCTGATTGTTCTCTCATTTTAGTTTTAGTAATATTATTAAATGGTTGTACAAAATAAAAAGCAGCAGGTGTATTGGCTGCATTTTTAGGTAAATAGTTGTATGTGTTTACAAAATGTGTGCATAAGCTTATACAATTTATATTTGCATTTCAAGTTATAAAAATAATTTACTCAACATGTCTGGGTTTTTTTTTACAGTAAAAAACTACAACTAGGATTTTAAGTGTTTTGTGTGAGTTCAGATCAGTAACATTAATACAGTTTGTCAATGAAAGAACAGCTAAATTCAGACACGTGAGGCTGAACGACTGAAACCGAGCAGGAAAAGCAAAATGAACCAGTTTGAATGTGAAACACAAACGTAAAATGAGCAGTTATATTTCAGAGGGTGAATCCAACAATCATGAAAAACGAGGTTTACATTTTTGTTCATGACAGTGCAGATTTCTGACATGTTGTGTAATCTAAGAACGTAACAATTTGATGATTCACTAACAAACAACAGTCAAACTTCAGTTAGTGTTTGTAAATGAAGCGCCAGTGTTGTGTAGCTTTCTGGGTTTTATATTTATTGGGCGACATATTTATTTATTATACAGGCTGTACAGTACATAAGATCAAAACTCATGTTTTATGTAACTAAAGTGTGTAATCATGTGGGCTACAGACAATAATCAAGTTATGGACCATATTTATATGAAAAGCATGTAAACTTACTGCATTTGAATCATTTTAACCACATGTAACCACCTGCATGTGTTTGAAAAAGAAAGGCTTGGGTTTTGCCTCCCCATCTGATTTCTTTGCCACCCTGTCGCTGCGTCACAGAACAGGAGCTCGCTGCAACAGAAACCTGTAAAACATCTCAGATTGGAGCTGCACCTGCTGCCCCGCGCAGGGCAGGAAACACGTGGACTCCACAGTCCATGAACACTTCCCTGCTATCCAGAAATAAGCCGAATAACCTGGAACGCTGCACCCGGACAAACGTCAGCTGACTGACGGTCCTGCACGGGGTCAGCTGATGCGACGGTCAGACTCGTTTCTTCCTGCAGGACTTTTTCACGTTAAAGAGTAAAACGTGCCCCAAAGTTGCTCTCGGAGTGCTGACGTGGCGTCTCCGTCCTCTCTGTCCTCTTTTGCTCTTTGCTGGTTTTTCATGCTTTTCCTCTGAAGTCTGTGTGTGGGTGGGAGAGATGAGTTGTTTGTGTCGTGCTCCTTTAAATCAAAGGCGAGGGGAAGGCTGTGCTTTAATCACATTTCACACCGACCTCACTTATCTTCCTCGCTGTTGTTTAAGGCACGTCATTGCAGATATATCAGCCTCCGCCTGACTGCTACAGTACGGACACACACACACTGTATGTGAAGCCTTTATGAGTCCCAACATGACAGGATGACAGTGTGTTAAAATGTGGAACCAGAATCGCAGCGTGTTAACATTTCCTTTGGAAATGCCAAGGTCTTCCATTTTCCTCAGCGTGCAGTGAGCGGCGCTCAGGCCTGCAGATCACAAAGACTTTAATTTGTTTTTCTGACAGCAGCCTGAAGGTTACAGTGATGAGCTTCTGACCTGAAGACTGATGCTAATTCCACCCAGCGTCCTTGAAAACAAAACCGCAGGCGCAGAACGAGCTGAGACCAGAACACTTTTCATGTGAGCGAAGTTTGTTTTTGTCAGCTTGATTTTCCTGTTTCAGGTGTTTGTCTGTTTGAGGCTGTTTATCTGGACCCAGGCTCAGAGCAGACGCTCCAATAGAAACACTCGTGATCCTGCGCCTGATCACATCCATCAGGTCCTCCTCAGATTCAGATTAAACTTATTTGAAGCATATTTTTCATCTCATCTAAAGTTGAGTTTTATTCAGTGATAAAATATTTTTACAGAGACAGCCCAACACTGAGCTGGTGTGTGAGAGATACCAGCTCAGGCTCTGGTGCCATAATTATAATTATAGCTGTAATTACTGAGAAGCAGCTCGAACGTGAACGTCAGCTCGGTGTGAGACCTCATCAGTGTTTCCTGACCTCAGCCTGGTAAATGCAGCAGTAACAGCTTCACGCGGAAGCTCAGGAGCAACTCGGAGCTTCTGATCTCGCCCAGATTACTTGGACCTGTAGCGCGGAGGAGGCGGGATCAAACCACAGCGTTTCTGTGGCTGAATTTCAGGTTTCCAGCAGAAATCTCGTGCACTAACAGTCAGTCGAAAGCAAGTGGCCCAGAGTAAAGATGCCTTTGTTCTCTTTATTCCACAGAACGAGTTTCACATCCAGGCTGTGAGGAACCGCCGAGCCGTGTGGGCGGGTCTCTGAGTGGCTGTTGGGAAGTCTGGAGTCCTAAATAAAGTTTCACCATCTCAAAAATCCAAGTTTCAGCTGTTTACAACTTTTTCATTTATAAGGTTTCGACTAATACAGTCATGAATAATAATGATAGTAAAACGTGAATATTTACTGCCGTGTATGTGACTTCCTGCTGCTGGTGCACGAGGACAAGATCTGCTCAGGTGAGTCGTAGCTAACGCAGCGTGCAGACGTTGGTGAATCTGTCTGAAGACTCAGCAGCAACGTTTGCAGAAGCTTCACCTTAAAAGCAAAAAAGGAAAAGAGGAACGTCTCTGCGGTGTGAGCTCCGTCTGTTCAGCGACGGCGACCCATCACACGTGTCCCGTCCTGGTCACGTGACGACAGCTCGCAGAGATGAGTCTGTCTGCCGTCTGGTTCAGCCTCAACAGCTCCAAACAGGAACGACCTGAGACCTGGAAATTCTGTCCACAGTAATAATCAAAGATTATTCAAAGTTGCCGGCAGCAGGTCTGACTCACGGCCAGCAGCGTACCTGTGCAGGTGTACTGAGAGCTTACTACCCTAATCTTTTACTACCACCAGTATGATTTGTATTTTAAAGACTAAACGCGAGTTTTACTCACACAGCTGTGTGTTCGGTCTGAGGGTGGGACTCTGGTTTTGAAGCGCTGCATGTGAGCGGGCAGTAAACGTGGGTCTTCCTGTGTTCGCAGTTCATCAGACTGCTGGACTTCACCTCTGACTGATAACTGTGAGAAAACGACCCACGCAGGTGAAACTACACCTCTGAAGTGAATCCAATCAACAAAAGGCAGCTTTCATCTGACGCTCGAGGCCTCCCGAGGCTTTCATCCAAACCAAACGCCCACAACGACTCACGCGGGCCTTTGTCTCTGCACTGAATCACACGAGCTGTGTTTGCTGAGGCTAGCTCTCTGCGGGATGAGCGATTGGTAGCAGTGAACTGGTGCTGTCACTCTGCACAGAAACATGACTCGTGCATGTGGCCGAGGGGGTCGTCTGCTAGAGCGCGAGCACAGGTCCAGGGAACAAGATGTGCTTCCCTGTGGTCCGTCAGAGGAGTTTGCATGAAGTGTGATTACAGTCTGAGCCTAGACGTGACCGCATCATGGCGCTCAACGCGAACACGTCTGGAGTGAAATAAGTTTATTTCTAAAGAACATCCGACTCCTAATTACCCAAACGCCGTCTGACGGCAGCTGATCCCTGATCCTCGGGCCGACGACCTGAGGGAGGGGCTGGAGGAGCAGGTCAGTTAAAGCTCTGGGAGCTTTGCTGCATCTAACGAGCTGCTGACCAGGAGGAGGAGCCTGCTCGGGGTCAGAGGTCAGACAGGTCTCCGAGTCACAGGGAAACGGGAGCTGGAGCGACCGGCAGCAGGAGGCAGCAGGAGACGGGCCGAGCGCTGCGGCACAGAAACGTCCTCGGGCGTGAGAGCAGCTGAAATATTCCAGGAGCCAATCACAGCTCTCTACCGAGGCTTCAAAGGGCCGGGCACCAAACGCTCCGGGGCGCCGGGCTGGAACCGGAGGAGCTCAGAGGAACCTGTCCAGGTGTTCTGACGAGGACGTCATCACGGCATCAAAGTGGGCGTTGTTTAATGCAGTAACCCTTCTGACAGCGAAGTTCCGTCTCCCCGCCACGCTCGTGTGTTCGGCTCGTCGTGCATCATGGTGCGTTCGCTGTGCTGACAGCTCATCATCGGGCTTCAGCGGCGTGCTCCACGGTTGGTCTGTAAATCAGAGTCAGGCAGAACTAAAGCGACTTCCTGCCTGCGCGTCTACTAAAGGCCTCAGGAACATGCTGGCTGCTCGCCGTCGAGTCCTCTGAGGCACTTCTTCATCTCTGCTGCTGTTCAACAAACACAAATGAGTCCCAGTGTTGGTTTTCCATCACCGCACAGCTCCCGAGGCACTCCGCCATCTTTCCTTCATGACTCATTGAGGTAGCTGGAGAGCTGTATTTCCTGCGGCAGCAGAGAAAGCCGTTTGTCACACCTTCGCTTGAGGAGAAACTGCAGGAAAGAAGAACGTCAGGAAGTAAGCGATTGCCACCTTGATCCCAGCTGCCCACCAATCTTGGCCTCACCTCTCCGAACAGCTGCCTGAGATTATTACGTGTCAGGTCCTTGCACAGGAAAGCTCTTAGTACCTGCCAGGAAGGGCGGAGAAAGAAACACAGGTCGGAGGTGAGTGCAGCTTGGAGCGAGCTGCCTGCAGCTGTGACGGCTGCTGACTGTGGATTTGACTCTGAGAAGCACCGTCTCAGATTTCAAATGTCTTATTTGAATGAGTCGCCATGTTCGTGTGGTGGAGATAGGTGTGCCCTGTGACAGCAGCTCATGTCAGCGCCTCCCACGGGGGCGGGGTCAGGCCAAGAGCGAGCCGTAACACGAGAGTCGCACAGAGGAGGAGGGGCCTCTGAATGAGCCCTCTGAGCCCTCCACCCTCAGGTGCCATGTCAGGTGAGGCCAAGGCTCTGTTGGTGTGACCCTGGGTATCACAGTAGAGAGTGTGTGTGTGCGTGTGTGTGTGTGGGTGTGTGTGTGCGTGTGTGTGCGTGCAGTGTCAGCTGTCTGAGAACAAGTGAAGAGGTCAGAGGTCACATTAGCTGAGCTCTTTTATTTACAGTCTGTGGACAGAGGCTGCTGAGAGGACAGTTCAGGTGAACAGTGAGAGATGAGCTGCTGATCCACACACAGGCTTATACACAGCAACATGAGTTACATACGAGAACAAACCTGTCCAGCAGACACACACTCCTCCCTCCGGGCTCAGACGGGGTCACGTGTCGTTTGGTTTAATAGCTCCGATCCACCGACAGCTTCACGGGCAGAGTCTTCACTGGGACTTTATCCCCGATGCTGATGAAGGGAAACATCCTGTCCGTGAAAGTGTGTGTGAAGGTGTGTATGTGTGTGTCAGTGTCAGCGTCAGAGAACGACAGCTGTCCTCCGTCCCAGTCCAGACTCGCTCGGATCCTCTGGAGCTTCTTCTGCAGCTGCAGGACGGTGGGGGCAGCAGATCCTGAGCGAGCTGAGTATTCACCTTGATTGAATCCTATTCCACCAAATCCAGAGCGTATGGGTCCCTTCCTCCGGACGGACTCCGCTAACACGCCCAGTCCCCAGTGTCCGCAGTCTCCAACCTCCACCACCCAGCTGTGGGCCCCTGAGGTGAAGCCCTGAGAGCTCAGGACGAAGCAGAGATGATCAAACCTCTCTGGATTATCGGGGAGCTGCTGCAGCCCACCCACCCTCACGCTGCTCAGATCCTCGGACAGGGTCAGTTCTGGGTTTGCAGTGTTTGGGTTCAGGATCAGAGGAGTGTAGGAGACCATGTCCTTCATGTTGTTCCAGATGCTGAAGGTCAGGTTGCCCAGGTGTTTGGCCTGGTCTATCAGAGCTCCCGGGGGCAGCTGTGGATCATCCAGCAGGGGGCAGCGCTGGGCTCTTTCCACCACAGCCTTGTAGTTGTGCAGGAATGAGACGTCTTCAGCTCTCAGCTCCTCCTCTGTGGCTCTGATTGTGTCTGAAAGAGCTGCTATCTCTCTGCTCAGAGCCTCCATCTTCTCCTTCATCATCCAGCTCTTCTGCTCCTCTTCCTCCCACAGCACGGTCAGCCTGGCCTCCTCTTCCTCTGCTAGAAACTGGTGAAGCTTCTTAAACTGCTCCCTAATCTTCCTCTCTGTGCGTCGGGCCTGGGCCTTAATGTGTCCTGCTGTTTGATCAAAGTTCACCTGGACTTCTTCACAGACCTTTAACTTCTGCTTTAAAGCTTCCACAGTTTCCTGAAGGTCATTCTTGTGTTGTTGTGCAGCTTTATCGATGGGCTTGAACTTGTGGTCGCTGTGCTTCGTCTGCTCGTTGTCAGAGTGCAGACTGCAGAGATCCTCTGAAGCTCTCTGATCTCTCCTCTCTACAAACGACTCACACAGGTTCTTCAGCACCAGACTAACCGGTGGATCCACCCTCGAAGATCTTTTCTGACACATCGGACACTCCTGTGTTGGCTTCTCTCTCCACCATCTCCTCAGACAGTCTTTACAGAAGCTGTGGCTGCACGACAGAAGAACGGGATCTCTGAAGATGTCGCGACAGATCGGACAGCACAGATCCTCCTCTGATCTGGAAGCCATGGAGTCTCTGAGTGAGGCTGGAAGCAGCAGACAGGAAGTACAGTCAGTCCTGGTTCCCCTCCCTCCTCTGCTGCTGAATGAATGCCTTTATTGTCACCGCATGAGACACAAACCACAGAACCTGTTCTCCATGTGGCACGAAGCTGCACGACACAAGCTACTGATAAATGGAAATCCCCGTGAGCCTTCACTGCGGAGCATCAGCAGCTGAAGCTCAGTCTGTCCGTCTCTGTCTTTGGTTAGAATAACAACCTGCTTTCTGATTTACGGCAGGCGAGACAGGTGAGGGCGGAGCTCTGTGAGATCACATGAATGCTTCTGTTACCTGCAGGTCAGGTTTCTTTCATTCCACAGTTATCAGAGTGGAAAATCTGCAGCAGCGGTGTGGTGATCACTGACGTGTGTTCAGCGTCTCGTTTCCACCAACGTTTCGTTTAAAGATGCGGTTTGTGTAACGTGTGATTTGAGTACTTGGTGATTTAATTCAGGCCTTTTTGCAGGAAACACTTTGTCTGTATTCTCGGGATTTACTGCATCAGCAGGTTTAAAGAGCAGGGTTTGTTGTATTTTTGGAGATTTTCAAAATAAGACGGTCAGGCTCTCTCATGTTATTTTAGTAAAAGTAACACGTGACACAAAGGGTCGTAACGACTGAACAACTTCCTCAAACAAACTCTAACTCCATAAACGTCTTTTCCTCCTGATTATTCAAACAGGTTTTTATTATTTTAAATCCTTTTCACGTCATTTCACCGACCGGTTTATTTCGTCAGGCGTGAGGACGACTCCTCCGTGTTACTGCAGAAATCAGAGAGAAGGTAAACCCAGACTGCCCTGTGAGCACGCTGGCATCGTAACAGCAGAACGATGGCAGCGTCACAGAGACCTGAGAGGCCACTGCTGTCAGTGAGACACACTGTGAGGATTCTTATAAAAAGACACACAGAGGGCTGATTACACCGTGTCAGGTGTAACACCTCACTGTAATCACATTACATTTTTTAGTAATGCAGTAATGTAATGCATTATTGTGCCTGTGAAGGCCTGTGGTACATAGCCGATCATTAGAGATCGAAGCATTAATTAATGGCAGGACTTCTTTGAGCAGTTTTGTAGGAATGGGGTCTAAAAGACACGTTGATGGTTTGGAGGAAGTAATTATTGAAGTTAACTCAGAAAGGTCAATTGGAGAAAAAGAGTCTAACTTAACATCAATGGTACTAAGAGTAGCTGTAGATAATATTACATCT
>NW_024582671.1:464801-472846 GCF_018398535.1 Haplochromis burtoni
AATGCGCGTGCTCTTTGTGAGCTCGTTCCCGGCTCGTAACCAGCGCGTTCTGCCGTCAAGGGCGATCATTGGTTAAATGTGATCATGTGACTGATGCAAGCCAGATCCTTTTATTTAGCAAAACTGTGACTAATAGTTAAATATTATTGTTGAGGGGCACAGACAGGACTCCGCACGCACACATTAAAAAAATAATAATAACTTTTTTTAAAAAGTTGCCTCAACAAAAGGGCACTTTGGGCACTCATCAGGAAAGGGGCGGGTGTTCAAGCCCCTCTAGCCCTCCCCCTCTGCACGTGCCTGTGTCTCAGGCTGTAAACACGTTTGGTCTGTGGGGACTGACTCACTGCTGCTTCTGCTGGACGCCAGGAGAACTGCAGCTGCTAAAGCGTGTCATTATTTTTAGCCTGTAGGAGGACATCCATTTAAAAGACCGGAGTTTTGTCCCTCCTGCTCTTCTTCTTCCACTTTGTCTCCCCATCAATCCATGTGGCCTCGCTCGTCCTCCACCTTCGCCCTCCTCTCGCTGTGCTGCAGACGTTGTAATGGACCGTCTCAGCGGATCGATGCCGGGGGGAGGGAGGGGGCGACCGCAGACAGAGAAGCTTTTCAGAGAAGATTTGACTTCAGGCCAAGGACGGTCAGCAGGAGACAAAGAGACCAGAGGAGGTGAAGGACACAGAAAAGTCTCCTCATGAAGTTTTCTCTTTGTCATCCGTTTTTAGTCTTTTAAAGACAAACTATCAGCAAACTAAATGAAGCCTGCAGACATCTTTGTTCCTTCACAGGTCTGCAGCACAACCATCAAATGTGGTGCGTGAATAACATCGAAGAAAGAAACTAAGAATAAATTAGACGCATGAAGAGAGCGACGTGTGGTTCCTGACATGTTTATCGAGCTGATCCCACCGTCAGCTCGGTGCTGAGCTCCACAGAACAGCGTGCTGACCAAACTCTGGACACCTATGAGGTTGTCTGTAATGTTCCCATGCCGTCCAATCAGAACTCTCACTCACAGAGCCACGCCATTCTGAGGGTTCAGGCTCCTGAGTAACACGCAGAGGTCCTGCTGATGGCCCGGCTGGACGAACATGCTCCAGTCCTGACATGAAAAACATGCCTGAACACTGCTGTTGTCACTGATGATGTCACGGATGATGTCACGGATGATGTCACAGGCTGTAGGCGCTGCAATCGGGGTGGATGAAGAGTTCTGATCCTTTAAGTGACCAGCAGAGGGTGCCACAGGCCAACTTCAGACTGCATTAACACAACAGGCATGAAAATCAACTGGTGTCAACTATTTATTTAACATTTTCAAGACCCAGATGTGCTCACCTGTCTTTGTTTATGAGCAGCAACAGCAGAAACTCACAGGACGGAGAGAGGAGGAAGAGGAGTAGTTCTGTCGCCGGGTGTTCAGGTTAATCAGACTCCCCTTTGGCTTTAATGTCTCATTGTGTGTGTGTGTGTGTGTTGCTGACTCAGTAATCATTGACAGAGTCTGTGGGGAGGAAGTGGAGCTGGTATCTCCGGGCAGCTGAGGGGGCAGACTGATGGTATCTCTCTGCTTGTCCGGTGAAAAGTGAAGTTGAGCTTCACTGCACGTACTTTACTTCATTTAGGGCTGAATAACTTGACTCTACTGTAAACTGAGAACAGCCGTGCGTCCCCACAGGACCGAGCACTCGTGTCTGTAAAATATCGCCTACACGTGAAGAAGAAACCAGGAGATGTGTTGAAGGTGTTTTCAGAGTATTTCACCTTTCTGAAGTTTTATCAGTGTAAATCTTTGATATATGTTCAATAAAGGAAACTCAGCATTGCACCAGCAGACACCACCTGCATCAGCTGTCGTGTTTCACGGCTAACCACCGTCGCTGTCAGCAGCTCTCAGTCTGTCATGTTCTCTTCAGAACAAACATCTGTGCTGATCCTCAGACGTTCGGCTTCATTTTACATCCGGGTCTGTGCGCACTTCCAGACCGCTTCTTCTGGATTTACTCAGTTCTGATTGGTTCTGAGACTGTAACATCTGCTTGATCTTCTTTAAGCGTAAGGACGGAGCTGCTGCTGGCTTTGTTCATCTGCTACCCAAGCTATTGCTGCCTGTGCACACTGCTGTAAGATGATACCCAGCGACTGAAGCGAGACTGAGGCAGACGGATGAGCTCATCGTGTTTTCGTCGCTAACCGCGTGGCTCTTCTAGGATTCCTCCTGCTGTGGTAACATCAGCAGCTGCAGCAGCTGCAGGTTCTAGTGCTCGATCCATACACGTTCTCCAAGGACGTCAGCACATCGCAGGTAATACCAATCATCTGCTAAAAGCCTCGGTGTCACCTTCACCTCAGAAACGCAACAATCAAAGTTTTACTGTCACTCAGTGGAACGTCTACTTCACACTTTAATCGTCTCCCACTGTGATTATTGTAACTCTCTCGGTCCTCCACAGCTGCCACCTCATCGTGCAGCTCTGAGATTTTACTGACGAACAGCTAAAAACTGGTTTCACTGCAGGTCTTCTGAACGAGGTGCGCATTTGATTCTGCTGGTTCCACTCTGACCACCATCAGGCAGAATCAAACAGAAACCCACAGGATCTACGGCCCGAACCACCAGGAGATGGAAAGCGGCATTATCTCAGTCTATGAGTACGTCCACACACTGACTGAGTGAATGCTTCAGGATCACCTCCTGTGCTGGTTTACAGGGTCGTGGGTGTCTGTGACGCTCTGGGAGTGACGGCGCTCTGCTGATGATTCTCTATCGTGGCTCCAAAGCTTTGGAATAATCTTCCTCTTCACATTAGGTAATCGACATCAGGGCCTGTTTGTAAATCCAGATTAAAAACACATTTTTATTTGCTGGCCTTTGATTCAGTGGTTAACTGACTTGTATTTACTTATATTTTATTGTTATTACCATGTTTATTATTTGTTCGTATTTATTATTCTCGTTGTATCTCTTATATTTCTGTTGTTCAGCACTTTGTGTGTTTTTAAAGTGCTATATAAATAAACTATGATGATGATAACAGAGTCACAGACATTAGCATCAAAGACACAACGCTAACAGGAGCCCCGCCCCCAAGGAGTCAGTCAGCTGAAGCAGGAAACAGAGCAGCCAATCATGTTCTCCACAGCAGAGGTCAGGGCAGCTGTCCATTCTCACCTTCAGGATCAGCTGTTTACGGAGCCCCACGGGGGACATGGGAGGAAAAAAAATTAAGACGGACTTTTGCGAGATTTTGCAAAACTAACTCGGGATCTCGCAAAAGTTTTAGCCGCCAGATCGGAGCCGACCGGGAGGTCGAGGCACGATGTGCCGGGAAAGCGGTGTTCCTCCCGGCTGTAGTAGGTCTCGACCTCCCGTTAGCTTCGAGATGGCGGGTGTCAGATCTCCGAAAACGTCGGAGCACTTTTGCAAATATGTGATGTCTTGTAAAACGAGCAGGTATCTGACGTTTACACAACTACAATCACGCCTCAAAATATCTTAAAAGTGTATTTTTCGACCCAGAAAGAGTAATATTACGACTAAGTAGCTGCCGCCATTGTTGGAATTCAACTTTTGCGAGATCTCGCTAAAGTCCGTCTTAGTTTTTTTTTCTCCCATGTCCCCTGCGGGGCTCCGTAGCTGTTAACCGAACCCCACTGACTGTAGAGGAAGATTCTCACCGCTGCCTCTGCTGGACGTCAGAGGAACTGCAGGGTTTGACTGCAGACAAACTGGATGTGTTGTTCTTACCTCGAGGTCGGTTTGTGAGGTTTGAACACGCAGCACAGCGTCGCTCCTTCCTGCTTTCAGGACACACTTCACTTCATGATCTTCTCATTACACTTTGATATTTCCTCTTTCCTGAATGTGCTTCTGTGGCAGCGCAGTAATAAGCCCGTCTCATCTCTTCTCTCCAGAGGAGATGCAAATTGTGGTTTTTCGTGAGATAATGCCTCATTAAATGTATCAGTGCGGCGTTGATTGATTTGTATTACCAGGAGGAGACCCCACAGTGACAGAAACATGAGGCAGAGCTGGATTATCTGCAGCATGTCCACATTTTAACTCACAGATCTCACATGGATTTTAACAGCAGTTCTGACAGCAAATCTGCTTCAAAGAGACAAAAGAGAGAAACAGACAAAGGTTCTAATGATGCTTTCATTTTACTTCTGCAAAGGCAGACAGTGGAACAAGAAAAGATCACAAAATGATCCATCAGCAAGCTGTGTCCAGCTGTGTCCTGCAGCTTTTAGATGTCACCCTGGGTCAACACACCTGAATCACATGATGAGTTCATTCCCAGGCCTCTGGAGAACTTCGAGATATGTTGAGGAGGTCATTCAGCCATGTATATAATGTGTTGTATTTGTATAACCACGCATGTGACAAATAAAGGATCTTGAGGAGGAGGAGTCACAGGGATATTACCCAGCATGCCATGGGACACATCTCAGGTGACTTTATGTTGGACTGCACTTCTTCCCTCTTGCTCATTGTGATATTAAATGTTTGGTTAGGAAAACATCATTTGCGGTAAAATCCATCCCTTCACAACCTTCAGCCCGACACATCGGCTCTAAAGCCGAGCCTGGAAACTCAGAACGCCAACGATGATCAGCGTGTGACGGATAAAGTACGAGGCGTCATCGAAGAGCATGAGGCACGGCGGGGCGCCATGGTCCACACGGCCTTAAGCAGTGTGAAACAGAGTCACACTGGGAACACGCCCAGGTGTGCATCGGGACTCTACGAGGACCTCCAGCATCAGACACCACCCGTCCCGCACACGCACACCTGTGTGTTGTTGCTCCCCTGTGTGATTTAGGTCATGTGACTCACCTGTTGCGGTCCTTCAGCGCTGCCGTGTGTCGCGCGGTCATGTTGTGTTTTTGTCTGTATCTCTGCGCAGCTGCAGTCAGCGATAACCTGCAGCCACAGTGTGGAGCAGACGCCGACCAGACGTCAGAGGAGCGCTCGCTGCAGCTTCATACCCTGTTTCACTTTTATCCGCTTCGCCATCACGCGTCCCAAATCTACGGCAGGTCTGGTAAACTCGCAGTTTCATCGATCTGTGCAGTCACAGGATTTCCTCTGAGGGCCCCTGGCGACATCAAACCCTCGTGGCCAGCTCTGCGTTCTCACAGCAGCTACTGATCCTTACCTGGACTCAGGCTGCAGCTCCATAGACCTCTGAGGAACGTTCAGTTCACACAGGAGGCACAGCCGCCCCTCGTTTCTTAATGATGATTGGTCCAGTTATTTAATGAAAATGTGCAAACACACACGGAGACAAAGAGTTTATACGCAGCTGATGAGCTCCGGTGTGAGCGCCTGTATTCCTCAGCACAGTCTGAACTCTGAGCAGCTGCCTGTGATCTCTGTAAGGATCTTCAGGAAACGTTCACGTGCTGTGTGTGTGTGTGTGTGTGTGTGTGTGTGTGTGTGTGTGTGTGTGTGTGTGTGTGTGTGTGTTTGTTTGCTTTCTCATTCTCTGCTAATATCCAAGACCTACTTCACTGCACACACACACCCACACACACTCACACACAAACTCACACACACACGCGCGCGCGCGCACACCTGGATTAAATGTGTGTTAGAGAGTTTGTGTGATTCATTTTCAGCTCTGAATTCTGATCTGTTCACCAAGGACACACACAAACACAGACACACACACACACTCACTCACACTCACACACTCTCTCACTCACTCACACACACACACTCACACACTCACACACACACTCACTCACACACACACACACACACAGCGATTGATGACATTCATTCAGAACAAAGGGTATTTCTCCTCCTCAGTGAAGTGCAACACTGCCACCTGCTGTCAGCTGGATGAAGTGCAGATAGAGCCACTGACTGATATTCAGCGCACAGTAAATGTGACGATTCCACTCACATCAAATGTTTACAGGTTTATGAATCGCTTAAAGCTGGCTGAAGCCTGGCAGCGCTGACAAACACATGAGACTGCATGAATGATCCAAGTATAACCAATGAACAGACCCACAATCAGTAGCTACAGCTGAATGTGCATCGTATCTTAATGACCTTGTAGTACCATATCACCCTATTAGAGCACTTCGCTCTCGCTCTGCAGGCCTACTTGTTGTTCCTAGAGTATTTAAAAGTAGAATGGGAGGCAGAGCCTTCAGTTTTCAGGCCCCTCTTCTGTGGAACCAGCTTCCAGTTTGGATTCAGGAGACAGAGACCATCTCCCTCCCTGGTTTTGGTTCCAGCCTGGTTCTGCTGGAGGTTTTGTTTTCTGTTACAAAGGAGGGTTTTTGGCAAAAGTGGGGAAAACAAACACTCACTTTGTCGGGGTGTTTTGTTTTTTCTCTGTATTATTGTGCGACCAATGTGGTGTTGCCATGAGGCACCACATATAACCATATAAATGCAAATGTATTGAATCGTACTATTACAGGAACCTTGAAACATATTTCCATTATTGTTGTCATAAAGTGGATGAGCACCAGAACATTCAGGCTAAGCTGTAACTGAAATATTACACGTATGAAAATGTGTAAGCGGGGAATTTAGAGATGGGACCTTCGTTTAAACCTCAGACGGCTGCCGTTTGATGTAGTTGCAGTTTATGAAAAAGCTTTTTGCCGTTTATCTACGAGTCAGACAGAAAAATTAATCTGGGACTGAGGAGGACCGTTACAGGAGGAAGTACTGCAGCACTGAAGGAGAGACAACTGGACCTGCTGCTGACAGAAAAACACTGGATGCAAAAGTAAGACGAGAACACCTGACGTCCTGTTTGAAGGAGCCAGCTGCTGCTTCCAGCTTCACTCGCAGACTTCCAGACCGGAGGACGTGTGCTGGCCGCTCTGTCGGGACGTCTCAGAGATCCCTTTACAGCATGCTGGGACATTTCTGCACGTGGTGGCCTCAAAGCCATTATTGTCCTGGTCTCCGTGTCTCTCTGGCTGATCAAATTTTCAGGCCACATGTCTGTTTATTGTCCTCCTCTCTCTGCCTGGGCGGAGCTCATCTTTGGCGCCCGCCCTTGGCCCACACACCTGGTGTAATCAGGTGCCACGGATCTGCCTGATTGCCTGAGCCTCTATTTAAGATGGCGGCTCAGCACTCTTCTTTGCTGGATCGTTGAGCAACTCCCACTTCCTGGACCTGTTCGGTTCCCTGAATCTTGTGGTGTGGCGTGGCGTGGCGTAGCGTGGCGTTGAGTGAAACGTGAGCGTGAGTGCCTGAAGAGGAGTAAGGAGCGAAGCGCGGAGAGAGAGTGGAGTGTGTTTCCTGGACCTGTTTCCCGTCGATTCTATTCTGGATCCTTATTACTCCTTTCCATATGTTATTATGTCATAAGCTATGATGTAATTGTGACAGGGCCGATACGTGGGGTGAACCCAGAAGACGACTCCATTGAGTTTCTCACAAGAATGTGAAGTTTTATTTGTCACATGTCACTGGTGTCAATAATTAATTACATAAAACTGGAAATACATTATTTATATATGTTTTAAATTAAATTAATGGGCACTGTAATTAACATTAATTATTTAATGATATACTTGACTCAGTCGTTTCGGCACTCCTGGCCCTCCACAGTAAATGAACCTTTCAGCGTTTCGAGTCCGATTTAAAGAGCCGTGAATTTAAGCTGTATCAGCGATCGTTGTTCCAAACTTTATTTTTCATCGCTCATGTAGACGCTATGTTCATCGCCTCAGTGGTTCAACTCATCGCTCCTGAACAGGCCCTCTCCACATGCTGTCAGATAATAAACGTACAGAGGAGCTTCTTTGATATTTCAGCTGACGCCTCAAACACAGACTGAGTTTTAAGATCTTCAGGATTTCTTTGTATTTGTTTGTATTGCTGTCAATCAGAGAGCTGTGACTCAGACGCCTGCAGCGCTAACAGCAGCAGTGTCTCCTCTTTTTTTTTTTTGTGTCCCGTTTGGATCTTTAGCATCAGAATTGTTGTCTTAAGGCCAAGAAAGATGCCAAGCGGATTTATTTTACCAAGTGGATCATCATGGCCTTGCCTTATTGGTCCA